>NC_056731.1:1444508795-1444766295 GCF_019279795.1 Protopterus annectens
CTAAAAATGGTCATTCATATTAATCTTATGATAGAAGTCAAGGATAATAATATTCAACAGACTATAGTGAAGAACAAGGGATGGGGACTGCAGTACTTACAGATCATAATTCTAACAACAGGACGTGATAAAGAAAATATCAAAAAGGAAGTCAACAGTGTAAAATATAAACTGGTTCTGCTAGCTGCATCACAGATAAAGACAGCATATGAAAGAATAAAAGACTACTGGAGAAAGATATTATAACATGAGTCTTTATAGAAAGTCAAGGAAAGATGAGTGGGTAGCATTAATAATGACAGATGAGAGAGATTTGGATGTACCAAAGAGAATAAGAAAATGTTTCGAGCATATTACATCAGGAGTGAGCAACAGCAAGTAGCACAGAATGATATAAAGTATAGCGATACACAATCAGGCTTGATATCCATGACACACATGTTCTCAACAGTAGAATTACCCACATGAAGTCAAGTTAGCAATAATACCTATGGGCTATAACAAAGCCATGGGTCCAGATGGATTTCCCATTGCATTTTATAAATAGGGTGGGGAGAATTACTACTATTACATTAGCAGAATTGCTTAATAACATTAAAGTATGGTGCATATTATATTCATCAGTGAGAAATGCTAGAATAGTCATTTTTCCCCAAAATGAAAATGGACAAAACTGACCTGACAAACATTCATCCAGTTTCATTACTCAGTTCTGACATTAAAATTCTAGCTAAAGTACTAGCTGGTAGCTGTGACCAAATTCTACCCAGAATTATACATTTAGGTCAGAAATGTTTTTCTCCCATTTGTATCAGGTCACTGACAGCTGTGGATATTTGGATGCTTTCTTCAAAATCATAAAAATGAAAAAGTAATCAAGTGGGCAGTAGTATTTGTTATTTCAGTCATCTGCAGCTGTTTATCTCAGGTTCTATAATAGAAAAAAAAACAAATACAAAATAAATTCATAAATTCATCAGCTGGATAATAAAAAATCTAATAACAAATCTATTTTTGTTGTTTCACTTATGGGGGGGTCCTCAGGGCTTGGTCAAATAGAAAAAGGTACTAGGCAGACCTGTCTCCTATCACCAGGGCTATTTCAATAATTGAAGAACTGGCAGTAAGGATAAGAAGAGATTTATTGGATCAGAGAAACTAACTCTATATATTGAATCTCATTAGTAGAAAAGTTCTTGTACTGCAAAAAAAAGCTGTTTTAGTGAGAGTTTGAACTGAAAAAAGTAAAGGAGAGGTTGTTGTGATAAAAGAAGGAGACTTTCCCACTAATCCACTACTTAGATTATGGAGGATGTTAATGACAGATACGCTACCGGTAACAATACTAAAAATTATGGTAAGGCATTTGTCACAACTTACACTGTGGACAGTGATGCAATTGTTAACATACTATGTAAGAACTGGAAAATATTTTCTTGTTATGGGAAAGATTTTGAGAAGTTTGGTGACAGACCGTGTATAGTATATAGGACAGGGAAGAACGTGAACAAAAACTGTTGGAAGGCAGTGAAAAACTGGCTTCAAATTTAGCTAAGAGGTGGGGAACCTAAAAGTGTGGACTTTGTAACTAAAGCAAATTTATTTTTTGAGGGCAACACACTAGTGTTAGGGACCCACAAGTCGGTTACTTCATTCTACTGCACTTGTAATTCAGTGGGTTTAGTATATGTGGCAAAGTGTGTTCAATGTTTGTGTTTTTATGTGGGAAAAACCAAATGGAAATTTAAAGAGCGTATTTACCAGCACTATCTAGATATAAGGAATAAGAATGTAAAAAACTCTTTATACAAACATGTGGAAACACATCCTGATCATTCCTATTTATTTTTTGGATTGGATTTTGCACCCCAGAATATGAGGGGAAGGCCATGGGAAGATCTTATTGAATATAGAGAAATGATGTGGCAAATAAGGTTGAATAATTGTGTGCCCCCTGGCCTTAATGACTGTATTTCAATTAGTAGTGCACTGCATTTAAAATCAGACAAAGTGTAAGCCCTGCACCTTGTGTTCTAACAACTGCCTTCTTTTGTACTTGATAACATAGGGTTAACAAATTTGCTTCTGTTGTTAATTGATGTGGTGGTCATGTGATTTTTTTTTTTACTATTTAAATATTGTAGAGTTTCTTGATTTTTTTAGATTCTGATGAAGTCTTGGTTATAGACTGATGAACGCATTTAATTTTGTTAGCTCATTACTAATAAATTTTAAACTTATTGTTTAATAACGTGATTTGAGCGATAGGGCATTGTGCTTACTTCTATATTCTTTTTGTGAAGAATCTATGTAGATATTCCAGTTGTTACATGTGCTTGGTAAGGTAAATACTGAAGGGTGCATTATACTCAATGATGGGGCTGATAAGGAGTGAGTATAGTGACATGATGACTTCCCTGGATCTAGATGCCATGGTCTTACTTACAAATTGAGTGACAGAATGATCTTACTAGCTTAGACACATTTTATTCAAAAGACACATTGCTATCTACATGTCTATAAGTCTTAGTTATAGACTGATGAAAGCATTTAATTTTGTTGACTCATTACTAATAAATTTTAAACTTCTTGTTGGCTTGCTGGTGTCTTCAGTACCTTCAGTTTTTGGATTGTTTGTATTTGGTGTTCCTGGTTCCTGGTTTGTGTTTTTGACTTTCCCACTAATCTTGGCTTAGATGTTCAAACTATAGAAGGTACAATTAATAAGAATTTTGCAGCCCTGGAAAAAAAGAATGTAATGGTCTTTTATATAAGGCTGGTATGAAATTTATCTCTGTAACTGGCAGAATAAATTTAGTTAAAGTGATGATTTATCCACATATTTTGGATGCAGTGAGACATATTCCCACCATGTAAAACCATCTCAACCTGATGTACCGCAAGACCACACTGAAGGTTTAATTCTAGGTAAAACATCAGAGCAGGATCCCTAAGGAAAGATTTTTAGGAGACATTTCAGAAGTCGACTAGGGAACCCTGAATATATCAATATACATGACTGTCTTTAATGTTGCCGAATGGATCAGATTCTAATGATAGTACAATGGTATCAACTATAATTTGATTTTTAGCAGTTTCAGTGGAGGATTAAACAGATAGAAGGAGAGGCAGTAATGAAGATGAGACAGTAAGGCTTTGTATAGGTTTACAGGTTCATAAGGATATACTAGTCTAATGACCACTGAGGTCTTTATAAACATGCAAGCCAAATGTATCCCACAGGCTATTTTACCTTAGACATTATTATAAGGAGTAGATGTTAGTTAGTGCATGATTTTACAGCTACCTTTGTCTATCAGAGGCATAGGTGTCAGACCAGTGGTGACATTCCAATTTCCCATCCACTGGTCCAGGTTATATTTGAATAGGTTTAGAGAAGGGCTCTGCTTTACATGAATAAGAAGTCTATTCCAGAGAAGGGGGATTCTGAGATATATGTCTATCCCTCCAACATATCTTATTTAAATCACAATCAGATTTAAATCCTTGGATCTAGTAGTTCTGATGCTGGTCATTTTATGGATGTGCAAATGGTCCATCAGGGCAGGATCCAAGGAGGCCCTGTATACCAGGCATAAATTGTCTCTCATTAGTCTGTAGGAAACAAAGCAGAGGGGGAGTGATTTGAGCAATAGGGCATTGTGCTTACTTATATATTTTTTGTGAGGAATCTATGTAGATATTCCAGTTGTTACATGTGCTTGTTAAGGTAAATACTGAAGGGTGCATTATACTCAATGGTGGGGCTGATAAGGAGTGAATATAGTGGCATGATGACTTCCCTGGATCTAGATGCCATGGCCTTACTTACAAATTGAGTGACAGAATGATCTTACTAGCTTAGACACATTTTGTTCAAAAGACACATTGCTATCTACATGAGTACCTAAATTTCTGACTGCTGTGTCTATTTTTAGAAGTGTTTTATTGATGAGGTGGTTTCTTGGGGTGGCCGCATACCTCTCAACTGTCCAGATTTTCACAGAATGCCGAGCTTTTTGCCTCAAATTTTTGGTCTGTTCCTCATAAAATTTGTCTTTTTTTGGCAAATCATTGATTATTGAAGAAATGAAATAATGATAGACATTTTAGTTTCAGACTTCATATCTTTCAGAAAATACATAATAATTCAAAACCTGCTATTCTAGCAACTTTCTAAGTTTATAGGATCAGTATTTAAAATGCGTTCTTATTTTGGGGCCTCTGTGCCCTCATTATTTCTGTCTTTGTCCATATTTGTTGCACTGAGAGATTGAGACTGAAAGGTGGCCAACTTCTCAAAAGGCACTATTATTCATTTCTTGGCAATGAGTTTTAAGCCATGGCTTTAGCACCAGTTATTTGTCTGTTTTAGACTTTCTTGTAAAATGTTAATATTTTGCAGGTTTCTATGACTGCTCCCAGCTTGCAATCATCTGCAAACTTGGTAAGCCAGATGTGCTTGACATAGGCCTTGACATTCACAAAATAGATGCCAAAGAGTGGTAGACACCACACAGAGCCCTAGGGAACTCCACTGGTGACCTACCTCTTCCTGGAGGTGGTTTCTCCAGTCCTAGTCTCCAGGACCCTATCTGTTGGCCAGCTGGCTGTCAAGTGGGTTACACAGAGGTTTATGCCTAATTCCATGAGTTTGCTTACAATGTCCAAGTGGGGTATTGTATCAAATGCCTTAGCTAGGTCAAGGTAGAGAATGCACCATTTTGCCATCAGCCATTGCCTTTTGATCTCCTTTAAGAAGTCTACCAGGTTCAGTAGGTATGACTTGCCTTTGACAAAACCAAACTGTGCTGGGTCCAGTGTCTAAAGATTTTCTATGTCATTGTTAATCATTTCCATTATAATTCTCCCATGGCTTTGCCTATTCAACTAGTCAGACAAACAGGGCTCTAGTTCAGTCCACTGATGGCCCACTCTTGTGCAGAGGGATGACTGTTGTTTTCCTCCATTTGAATGACACAATGTCTGTTTTAAGGCTATGGTTAAACAGTGTCTCTAGTAGTCCTCATAAGTTAAACTATTTAGGAGACATCTTGAGATATTATTGATGCCCATCAAAGCTGTATTATTGACCTTAGAAAGCATAATAAGACCTTCTCCCTATTGATAGTTGGAGGAGTTATGTCAGATGGTATTTCCTGGGTGTGACTGGAGGGTGAGAGGGGGACAAGTTGGAACTGAATTTGTCAGCCAAACTATTTGCTATATCTCCCATTTCCATGAACATGGCTCCATTGTGTGCTACCTTTGAGGGTTTGGACACAGCTAAATAAGGGTTTATGGTTGTCCCTGATCAGGTATGCTATTTTTACCTCAAAATTTGCTTTGTTGAACTTAATTAGTCACCTTAGTAATCTATTTAGTTACATGAGAGTTGTTATCATTTTTGTTGTTACAATTTGTAGTTTTAGCTATGATTTTTTTCTTTTGTGTAATTTTATATTATACCAGGGTGGTTTCATTTTTGAGTTAGTATTGGGCATACTTCTTGTAGTCACAGCTATCTCTATACAGTCATTGACATCATTGTACAGAGCTTCTGTGAATAACTCAGGATATGCTGTTGTGTTATCTGGGTTTGGAGGAGGTTGGCATTTTGACAGGTTATCACTTAATAAAAGGTCATTTTTTCTTGGAGAAGTTCCTGGCTGGGTTTAATGGGGTTACAGAATTGACATTTATGTCAAAGGAAACTGCTTTGCGGTCTGACTAGAGAGAACATGACACTGGAGGGGGGATTTTTCTCCCATGCTTGTGAGTACCAGGTCCAATATGTTTGTACCTCTGGTAGATGTATGCACTAAATGGTCAAGGTTATTTGTGTTTACAAAGATAAGGGGGAATCTTTGTGCCTGCAAATTAATGAAATTAAAAATCTTGTGTTGTCTAGCTGCAAAGGTAAAGAACTCAGAGACTTTATTAAATATTCTTAGATTTTTATGACAAATGAATAAATAAATACAATCAGTATGCAAAAAAATGGTATAGTAAGATCAAGTTAAAGTCCAAGATGCTTCAAATAAATGAAAAGTGAAAAATGTATATTAAACGGATAAAAGAGAGACAGAGAAAGAGAGACAGTGTGTGTTTAATTATATGGAATGAGTTTCAAATTACCAAAAAATAGCTAACTTTAAGAATTTTTTTATTTGAACAGCAGTCCCAAAGTTTGAAGAAATCAGTCTGAACATTATACTGTGCAGAAATAGTATAGACTCCTTTTTACAGTAGTACATGGTTATTAACATCATTTGTCAAACCTGGATGCACCACGGTGGTTTGGAGATCATTTGTACGGAGTACTGATCCTCAGAAAAAAACAGTTTATACAGATTATATGGATTCACTTCATAATCTTGAAATACTGAAATCTTGAATTTCAGTATCTCCAGACCATGAAGCTGAAAATCCATAAAGTCAAAACCCCAGAAGCGTGAAATTTAAAATCACGACTTCTATACTAAACATACCGCACACACAGACACAAACATACACCTCCCTATACATAAACAAATACAAACACTTACCCGACATGCAAGCAGGGGGGCAAGCCTCCCTGCACCCCCCCTACTTAAAGATACTAATTCTGAGTTAACACTACACAGACAAACACACAAAAACACTACTACACAAGCTACATTCCCCTCGCACGCACACATCACACTAACAAAACACACGAACACATACTAAAGCCACTACCCAAAACCTGTAAAACACAAACACTTACCTACACTTCCAACCATCCACTTACACACTGCAACACCAGAACCGCTAATTTAAAATCTCCGAACTTTGGGATTTTGAATTTCGCTCTTCTGGTGTTTCGGTATTCTGCACTTTAGCCTTTCTGGTCTTGGGCTACTGAAATTTGGGATTTCAGTAGTTGGAGATTCTGAAGGGAACCCGTATGAGTATGTAGGCAGGAGCTTTACTTGTGCAGTTATTTTTTGTTTGTTTTGAATAGATCCAGATCCACAAATTATATATACAACTGTATAATGTTGGTTCAATGTAAAAAGGACAGTACAGGGCAATTCCTCAAAGTGGCTATCCTCTGTGAAGTAGCTGTACATACTACTGTTTACCTGGAGGCAAGGTACAGAGTTTGAATGTGGATTAAGTTCGTCACCATCTTCCACAATTCACATTGATAAATTGCAGATTGCAGTGTGTTGGTGAGACTAGCAGGTATGGGACTACAACTGTGGACTGATTACATACAGAATACATGAGATGTGCCAAATGACCTCAATAAAAAATTGTTGTGATCGACACAGCATTGGTGATACAAAACATCAGCAAACATACAGTGAAAACCCAGGCAAAAGGGTAAGCCAGTTCCATAGCAGAACCTTCAAATGCAGACATACTGCTCACAGTAACTGTATGTGACAGCCACACCAGTCATATCCACACAAACCAACATCACTGAGCTCCCATCACTGGTAGCTCTAGATGCATATGATCCCTCATTTACACATTGCAGCAACTCCACAGCCATCCATGCCCATGGAGACTAGCACATGTAAGAACCACTCCAGCTATGAAACATAATAGAAGCCCACTGATTACTCATCACAGTTATCAGTTGTGTAAATGACCACTTACTGTCTGCATAAAGACCACCATTTATTGGTTAATACCACTCATTACTACATAATGATTGTGGATGGCAAAGACAGCAGGAATGGTACTGCGACCAGAGTGAAACCTATGTGGAGAGCACTATACAGTTTGGGAATGTCAGCTATGTGTGATTAGAGTACTTTTGCAAGAAGTCTTCCTATAAGGGGGTGGGTTTATGAATATCTGATATCATCAAGCAAGTTAGATTTAGAGACTTTGGGAAACAGGAAATAATAGCATGGTTGTACACTGGAAGAACAAATGCACAGTTAACAGTAAGGTTAAATATGATATCCAGGGATTTAGAAATAAAATTACAAATCTTTTTAAAGACTAAGAGGCACAATGAATAGATAAGCCTATTCAGGTAGAAACTGTATGACATCTCAAACCAAGAGCTAATGAAAGTAGAAATGTGGAGACAGTTGTGCTGGTAGAATTGTACACATGATTAGAATACAGGCATAATTGCAGGGTTGTTGGAAGACTAGAAATGGAAAGAGGTTGCAGAATTAAGAGCAAATATTATCAAATTCCTACCGTGATACAGGAGCAGTTTAATGGTACTTCCAAAGGCAAAAATGACAAGAACCAGCAAACCTGAATAAGTGCTATCTTCTTGACTTCCTTTTTTCTGAAATATTAGAATATACATTGTCTGGTCTTTCTCAAAGTCACTGTTGGTTCATCAATAGCAGCAGCATGTACAGTTGTAAAGCAGGGGAGTAATGTTATTTCCAAATCTGGGAATGTGTTCTGCATATAAATGCTAAGGAATTTTAGTCAAAACACTTCCCACAGAAAAAGAAGATGGCATTTCAACCCACAAGTATACCATTCTGGCTATTAAAGGATTTAGCTTTTCCAAAGATGACTACAATCTCCTCAGAGCAGGTATAAGCAGCTTCACAGCCACCATCCCTTCAGATGGAACTAGCACTAATGTCCAAGCCTACACCAAAAAACTATATGAGCACTTACATAGTTGTATGGACTCAGCAATACCTGACAGGACCAAATCATCTTCCTCAAGAAAGAGTAAACCTGTCTGGTGAACTGCAGCGATAAACAAACTCTATTATAAAAGGAAAAAATTGCTGTCCAGGGCCAAGAAGGAGAAGGTGCCAAGTTGGAAGGAATCTCTCCTTTGTCTGAACAAGCAAATAAGGTCACTGGTGAAATCCTCCAAGGCTAACTTCGAGTCCAGATTGGCCACATCCACCAAGGACAATCTTAAGACCTTCTTCACATATATCTGCAATCTCAAAGGCAACACCCAAATCTGCTCTGAACTGGTGGTCAATAACACCACCTACACAAATGCCATAGATATAGCCAACCAGCTGGCAGACAGATTCAGTGAAAACTTCACCCCCATCCCCTCCATCAGTAAACCAGGACATCCCTAGCACCTGCCCCCCTCCTATCATCACGAGGGAGCAGGTCCTTAATGATCTCCCAAAGGCAAAAAATACAGTCTCCATGGGACCCAATAACATCCCTGGCTGTATCCTACATGAACTCAGGCATGAGCTCTCAGCTCCATTAGACACCCTATTCGACCAAAGCCTGAGCACCAGCTTCATCCCAGCTGAATGGAGGACAGCCAGTGTCAGCCCTCTACACAAAGGAGGAGCATCCACTGACCCAGGCAATTATACACCCATTAGCCTAACTAGCCTGATCTGCTAGGCCATAGAATGCATCATCAAGGATCTTATAAACAAGGGCATTGGCAACCTTCAAACATTTGACCCCATATAGTTTGGTTTTGTCAAAGGGAGATCATGCCTGTTAAACTTGGTTGACTTCTTCGAAACAGTCACCAAAGCCATGGATGAGGGGAAGATGGTGCACACCACCTACCTTGACCTAGCCAAAGCCTTTGACACTATTCCAACTCTGGCATAATAGATAAACTCTCCCAGCTAGATGTACCAGATGTGTAGCTAACTGGCTCACTGATAGAGCCCACTCAGTCAAAGTAGGAGAAACGACATCTAGCAGTAGACCCGTAATGAATGGTGTACTCCAAAGATTGGTCATGGGGCCTCTGCTGTTTGGGATATAATTTTCAGAGGTGCAAGCCAAAACGAGTGGTCTGTGGCTGACCAAGTTTGCAGATGACTTCAGGCTGGGTGCTGTCAAGAGGGCGTTACCCAAACTGAGTGGTGCCAGAAGCATGGCCTCAAACTGAATGCCAAGAAATGCATCTTTATCCCCTAATTATTACATTAATAACAACATACTAAGTATGCAATCAGTCATGAGGGACTTGAGTACCCAGGTTGATAGCAACCTGACTTTTGACCACCACATTGCCTCCATTGTACAGAAGACCTTCTACATGGCCAACCTCATAAATAAGGGTATTTCATCCAGGAACACGGAGGTCATTACATCCCTGTACTCTTTCCTTATTAGACCCCTTATCAAGTACAATGTCCCCTTCGGCATGTACCTTGTCAAGCACATGCAGCGGTTGGAGAGACCACAGAGGTTCCTGACCAGGAAAATCCATGGTCTCAAATACCTATCCTATACAGATAGGATAAAAGCCCTGTTCCTCTACTCAGTCTCATACAGACAGCTGAGAGGTGACCTGTGTCTGGCATACAAGGGCATTTCACATCCAGCCCTGATGGAGTTGCTGCATATCCATAAGATAAACTCCACTCGCACAACCAGAATGCAAAGGCCTTAACCTGGCCTGTGACATTAATAGAATTGTTGGCAGGATAGATTTGTGTCCCAAACACTCCCCCATCTGTGAAATAGACTCCTTCTCCATGTCAAGCAGAGTATCTATCTAGCCGTCTTTAAGAGTAACCTGGATGACTGGATGGGAAACAGAAAATACACCCCTGGGATCCCACCTGTATCCCTGCTGTATAGGGGAAACAGGTGCTCACTTTGAGGGAACATGGGCGAAATTCTTGGCTAGGCTTATAAGGGCCTATGTGCCAATAGCCTAGTATCATCCTATGAACCTATGACATGTGTATTTGTGTCCAGTCCTTTTCTTTATGACAGATCCTTCAGTACATTGAAAACATTTTCTGTTAATTTTTAATAGTGGGTAACATGGATAATTATTATTATTATTAAAATCTTACTTTACAGAGAGCACACCTCAACAAAACAGAAATGTAGTTAGGGACCTATGTACTTGGGTTGATAGCTCTCTTTTGATCTTTAGCTATCAGGTACAACACTTCTTTTTGGGGTAAGTCTCAATAAACATATCAAAGAAAGATTGTAAAGATCCCTAAACAAAAAGATCACAGGCTTAAAGTCCCTGAGCTACAAACAGAGTCTGCAAACTTTATCTCTTTATCCAGTGTCTAACACACGTTTGAGGAAAGATCTCTATTTTGCTTACCACATCATTAGAGATCAGTTTGCACTGGACATGATATTTCTCTGTAAGAATAATATGTCCACCAATACTAGACCCAGTGAACTAAATCTTCACCAACAAATAAATAAAGCATGGTGGAAGAACAGGTTTATAACCCAACATCTCACAGACATCTCACAGACCTCTGAAATAAACTTTATTTGCATATTAAATAGCATGTCTCAGTATCGTTCTTTAAACATAAACTAGATGACTGGATGGGTACCCACAAATTTACTCAAGGACTGACTGATATGGCCGTCCGGGATTAGATGAGGCCTCAGGTAGGAAACCGAAAAGCCATAATTGATCATAAAATACAGTGGCTTTGGAATATCTATAGGTGTATTTAATTTAAACAGGAGGAGGCCCAGGACAAAGCCCTGAGAGTCACAACTGTTGATGTTTTTTTTTGTTTAGATCAATTCCCTCCATGTTGATGGTACAGCTCTATCATACAGACAATTTACTATCTATCAAGCTATGTATAGGGTAATTATAACTTGTGAGAGTTTGTCAGTACTCCTAGTAAACCTGGCTTTAAAGGGGCTAGGGTGTTGCTTACTTATATTAATGATATAAGTAGGATTTGTAGTATAATTAAGAAGAACTGGCCAGTCCTTTTGACTGGAGATGGTGTTAGAGGTGTTGTTGGTGATACACCAAGTTTTAGTTTTAGAAATTGTCCTTCTCCAAAACAATAGTTTTATTATAATTTACTGTAATCTGGACTGGATACTTGTCAACAACCACCTAGGCCTGTATACCGTAGGTACCCTCCCAGATGGCCTAAGTGACCATCTAATCACTTACATCATTAAACATAAAGTAAATAACCACCACCAAATTATCTATAAAACTATCAGATCCCACAAGAACTTTAACCTCGTTGCCTTTCAGAATGAACTCAAAGCATGCAATTGGGCCATCCTAAAAAATCTTCCACTGGATGATGCTGTAGCCTATTTTAATTCCAAATTCCTCACCATCCTAGACTCCCACGCTCCTATCCGCACCCTCAGAGCCAAAGCCAAGACAGCCCCCTGGCTCACGAAGGTAACCAGAACTAAAATTTTGGCTAGAAACAAAGCATGGGATAAATGGCTTACCTCTATAGACCCAATCAATCATATTAAATTTAAACAGTTAAGGAATGATGCCAAGAAAGCTACACTATTAGACAAAAAAACTACTACCAACACATTCAGTATAAATATCAGAACAAACCTCAAAAATTTTGGCAGGCATTAACAAACTGCTCCACCCTGGCCAAACCACCATTCCCACCCCATCAGTTTCTAACCTAAAAACACCGGAGGAAACTACTAATATCTTTAACAATTTCTTTACCAATACCATCCAGTCACTAGCTAGCCAGCTACCCCCCATCAACCCCTCACAGAATTCCTCCCTAACCACCACCCAACCACCTTTTAACTTCCAGCCCGTATCCACATCTACTATCAAATCCCTACTTACCAAGCTAAAGCCCACTACCCTAGCAGCTGATCTCCTCCCACCCGAATACCTACAGAAAATGCAGAGGCCATTGCATACCTCATTTCGATTATCATAAACTGCACCTTGTCTGAAATGTATTGCCCCTTTCTCTGGAAGGTCTCCCATGTCATACCCCTTCATAAGGGAGGTAACTCAGTAGACCTCTCTAACTACAGGCCAATAGCCATACTATCACCACTGGCCAAAATAATGGAAAAATGCATCCATAACCAATTAACCCACTACCTCACCCAAAATAAACTCCTGGCCAACTCTCAGCATGGCTTTAGGCCTCATCATAGCACCACTTCAGCCCTCCTATCCTTCTCTAACTCTATTAACATTAATCAAAACAGTAACAAACTAACCTCCGCTCTCTTCCTAGATCTCTCTAAGGCCTTTGACATGGTCAGTCACCAACTACTTATCCATACCCTGAAACACCTGTCACTTAACTGCAGCCCTATTAAATGGTTCCAATCCTATCTGACTGAGAGACAACAAGCAGTATTATGGAAAAATACCCTATAAACCTGGCTACCTTCCCCCAAGTGTCCATATTAGGACCCCTACTCTTTTCAATCTTCATCAACGACCTACCCACTATCACCCCCAAGGCCACCTGCATTCAATATGCAGATGACTCTACACTAATCTGCACAGCATCCTCCTTAACTGAGCTCAAGATCCTAACCCAGAATACTTTCAGTGAGGTAGAAAAATGGTTTGCTGACTGTCAGCTTCTCTTAAACCCCCAATAAAACCAAGCTCCTAATCTTTTCCCCCACTAGTAAAACCTCTTCGCCATTTTTTACTTTAACGTCCAACAATGGCACTACTATCTCCCCAGATACTCACACAAAACTCCTGGAGATCACAGTTGACAATACCCTAAAATATGACACCCATGTCAATCAAACAATCAAATCTGTCAACAAAAAACTGTGATCCCTCTATAGGATCAAATCTTTCCTCACACCATTAGCAAGAACTACTATTGCCCGATCCCACTTACTATCTACCCTACTCTACGCCTCCCCTCTTTGCACTAACTTGAATAAAGCCTCTATCACCAAACTTGCTAGCTGTTATAACCAAGTTGCCAAATTCGTCACAGGTACACCCTCTAGGACCCACCATTGTATCAACCTAACTCAACTAGGATGGCTTGAATAGCCTAGACTTGTCCAATATAACCAACTCATTATAGCCCACAAGGTTTACACCAACCTGAATGCAGACCTGCATTAATTGAGATCATTAAACCATATAGCAACCTGAGGTCCCTGCACTCTGCTGACAAACTGCTGGTGCAAACGACTAAGAGCAAAAATGTGGCAGGGGACTCACTATTTGCTAACTCAGTAGGTAAAACCGGGAACTCTCTACCTGCCATACTCACTCTCCAACCCTCCCTAACCCTGTTCAAAAAAAGCCTCAAACACCACCTCCAATCACAATGGCACTGCCCTTGCTTAAACTCTGACTAACTACTACCTGTGGTTTGTGGAAACCCTGTCTAATCATATGCTGATAGAGTCAGTACTCTTAAGGGACCTAGTCCTAATATGAATGTCTTAAATATTGTAACCTTAGCAAAGTCAAACTTCTTGTCTGTATGATTGCACTTTACTGATGAATGTATTTTATATATATGTACGTTTGTGCATTACTGATTAATGTATTTTACATGTGTTTCCAAATGCCTCTATTGTCCTTATGTAACTGTACTTTTAAAACTGGAGCTTTTCTCCCCGGGCCTCCACTGAAAATGGGCATATATCCAGTCCAACTTTCCCAGTAAACAAATGTAAAATAAATAAATAAATAAAATAAATTTAAGGACTATTAGTTCTAAGGAGCTTCTAGCATCTGACATAATTAAGAAGAACTGTCCAGTCCTTTTGACCAATGATGGTATTAGAGGTGTTGTTGGTGATACACCGAGTTTTAGTTTTAGAAATTGTCCTTCTCTAAAACAACAGCTTTGTTATAATTTAAGGACTATTAGTTCTAAGAAGCTTCTACCATCTGATAGGCTGGGCACATATGCTTTAGATCTTTCAAAGCTTGTACATATATTTCTAGTAAACGATCTTTTGTACAACCAGTGACAGGTCAGGATTTTGTTTTCAAGTTTTATTCTGATTGCACTTCCAACGATTTAGTTAATTTAGCTGTTTAGTTTTTATGTTGGTAAGATGAATTGCCCCCTGAAGGAAAATATTTTGGAGCATATAAGGGATATTAGGTGCAAGGATTTAAATAATGCCTTGGCTAAACATAGATTTATATCCTGCACACAGTTTTTCTTTTTTAGTTTAGCAATCGCTTGTTAATAATTTGAGAGGGGGAGATTTGGTCAATTAAGTGGAAAAAGCTGAAATTAATTGGATTATTAGGCTACAAGCCTATAGAGCTCCTGGCTTGAACAGTAATGTACCTTTAAGACCTGCACTTAAGGTGCCTAAATTAGCTGATTGATTTAATTGCTTTTATTATTTATTTAGCATGCATTTGGTGTTTTTTATTGGTCTGAAGAAGTGCATTGCTGCATGAAAGTGCTTAATGTTATTTGTTAATAAATGTTTTTATTTTGTCAGTTGTGGTTGGCTGGTTACTTCTGCTTTATTTACTGTTTTTTGTTATTTAACCAGCCTTTGAATACAAGTGGTTTGCTTGTCCTCCTTCAGTTTGTCAATACTCTCAGAATGGGGGATAGTATTGAAGTCCTTAGTGGTGTCCAGTGTGGTAACATGGATGATATGCTCCTCATTCACGGTTTCGATAATCCTTTTAAAGAGCTCATCTAGGTCGAATAGGAATGATATACCTTTTACAAAGCCAAACTGGTGGGTATCTAGAAATAGAAAGTAATCTGTATTGTCATTTATTAATTCAGCAATGAAATGCTCCATAGACCCTAATCTCCGGGTCTATATCACATTATCGAAAACACGCATCATCAAACACTAGAAGACTGACATGTATAGTGCGAACTATGGTAACGGCGGATGTACAAAACTGCGAAACGCGAAATGTCGAAGTGTCATGGTCGGCCCGTCTGCGGTATAGCTCCGTAAGGTAAGTGTGCGATAGTTACGGACCTTAGGGTTAGGGTGCCGGTTAAGGTAAATGCATTGATAGTAATATATGTAAGATTTAGTGTAGGGTTAGAAGTAGGGTTTGGTTTGTGTATGTATGTGTTTTATTTATTATGTTTGGGTATATAGTATGCAGCGCATGGTGGTGTTGGCCGACTATGGCAGTTCGAGATTTGAAAATTCGCAGTTTAGGGTGTTTGGCGAATTTGTGGTTCGGGCTATGTGTGCCGGTGTTGTGGTGTCCGATGATACGGGTTTTCGATAACGTAATATAGACCCTAATCTCCGGGGCCAGTTGACAGACCACCTTTTTGTAAGGATATCAACACAGCTGCTCTTGTGGAGAAATTCATGAAGAAGCATTTTACATTTCTTAGCAGGCATCCAGTGAACTGGCATTTTTAATTTTGGAAAATGGCAAAAGGACTTGGTCCAAAACTATTTTGTGTATGAAGATGTGAATGTAGATTAGGCAGACAGATAGGAGAGTGGATGGGGTTAAATAAGAAGATAACTTGTTCTCAAAAATATTAGCCATGTCCACAGACACAGGGAAGGATGTACCATTCTAATTTCAGTATAGAATTGTTTATATGTTCTTCATATTGATCACTGCTGCAGTAATCTTAGCTAGATATGGGTTATATCCTGCCAAGGATATAGCAGCCAGCCAGCTTCCAAAGTTTCAGGGCAACTTCCACTCACTGAAACTGTCAAGCAGCTCAAGCTGAGCTGTGCTGACTAAAAGGAAAGTCTGGGGCAAAGCCCTTCAGTGCTTTTGTGATGCCAAAGAGTATGGTCCTCTGAGGCTTTTGAAGATCCATGGTTGGCTTGTGCTTTCCTTAGCTGGGGGGATAAGTTCCATTTGGTGGCAAAAACCTTCCATTTTCTCATTTTGTACTGATGATTTATCACTTTCCTCTTCAGGAAAGATATTTTAAAGCCAGGAGTGTTGTGTTTTAATGCATTGTCTTGAGACTGTAACATACTTTTAAATTGTGTACTTGTTGTTTCTGTCAAGTAAAAGAAATGTTAACTAACTGATAAAATATTCTCTTTGGAGAAATAGTCCCCATGATTCAATAAAGTCTGTGTAGACTATATGTAGAGTCTACATGTCCATGGTTCCTGCTCAGTAGCACGCCATATGTTTTAATTATGGTGCATGCCTAAGGGAGGTCACAGCAACAGAGATATTGAATATGTTTAAGACTTACAGCACAGCCACACACCTTTTGGCTCATCCACTTTGGCCAAAAGGTGTACAAGACATTTTATCTCATTAAATTAAATTACTTGTTTGCACAGTGCAGCACATTGCTTAACTATGCTTAGCTTTATGCACATATACATCAGATATCCACTAGACATCCAAAGACAGAAATCAGTTGCAGTCATTGTTAATACATTTTTTTTGTTTTATTATTATTTTGTGTGTGTGTATATGTGTGTGCGATTTGGTGTGTTGCCTAGCTAGGTGTAGCACTGCATACTTAAGCAGTAGACATCTGCTAGATAACTAAAAATATAAACTGGATGCATTCAATATTATTTTTTTTTTACATGTGCTTGTTTGCGTGATGCAGTGCATTGCTTGGCTAGATGTAGAGAGGTTTACCTAAACAGTAGACATCTGCTAGACAGCTAAAATAGAAGCCAGATATAATCAATTGTTGTAGTTTTCCTGTGCTTAGCAACAAGCAAACCCATGCAGCAAAGCTGCTCTGTATTTATAGGCACCTTCACAGTATATTTGAAGATATTCTAGTTCCCTTCACTGTGCCAATGGCTAGATAGGGTGAGTCATGATCTACAGTGCAGAATGTTCTGGGTTCAAGCCCTGTCTAATTATGTTTTTTTTTACATATAGTGCTGTGAAATGGTTGACATTAAATTAAATAATTGCTATATTTAGAAATTGTTAGAAAAGCTGCACGTTGCTAAGCTTCCCTTAAACATGGATTGTGTGAGTTTGCGTAATTCTAAGCAATATAACACTTTTTTGAAAGTTATAGTATGACATACAATGGTGGGAATGCAGCCTATATAAAGGCCAATAGGCAGGAATTTCACATCATTTCTTGGAGCCTGACCCTGACTGTGGGTATGGCTGCTGGAGTGGGAGAAGGAGTGCATTTCAGGATGCAAATGTTGGGTGTGCAGGAGTCCAAGGGTTTTATTGGACTTCTGTTAGAGTGATATGGACTGGGCTGCTGCAGGGTGACTATGAAGGCTCAGAGTGCAAGTCTAAGGCCTGGAATCATTTTGCCAGGGACCTAATCAGTGCGGCAGGTATTCCCCACACTGGTGTGCAGTGTCATCACCACTATGATGATCTGAAACATAGGAAGAGGGGATCCTTGTACATCTGGGTCCAAGAAGCTAGGGATGGGCACACAACTCAGATATGTAAGTATGTTTTCCAGTAATTTATAAATATATTAGCTGAATGTGTGCAAAACTGGTATACATAATGGTTTTCTTCTCTTACCACAGCTGCAGAAGAGAGGGATCGCAATTTACAGTCCCATGCTGGGCATTTGGCCAGGATGAAGCAAGCTTGTGATCAGCAAAATAATCACCAAAGTAATAACTTAATGCATAACTTAACGATACAGTAAAGTAAATACTGATTTTCCAGTCCTAACAGTAAGATATGAAATATGTGGAACATCCTACAGCTTTATTAATGTGTTAGTGCATATCTGAAATGGTAAAGGAAGTTAAACAAGCAAGCATGCAGTACTGTGTAGCATACCTTCCAACCATCAGTTAATGTTGTGGTCTACCCAGTTTAAGAGTCAATGTTCTGGTCTGCTCTTTGTCTTAAATATGCTGTAGGTTGTACTCAACAAATGAACAGGGTATATGGGTAAGTTAACAGAAGTCCTAGACAGCTATCCATGTGACTAAATGCCAGATGTGAAGCAACATTATCAATAAAGTTTAAAAGGAGATGGTGCTTTGATAAGTAATGTTTTCAAATAAAGTGTCCAGTATTCCTGTATTCACTGCATGTGTGTTCTAATCCAACAGCAGTCAACAGTTACATGTAAAATACTAAATAATTCACCAAGAAATGTCAGAAATATAGTGCGATACCCAGATTAAGGGTCAAGTGTGTGTCCTGCTGATTTTGTCTGAAGTATGTTCTAGATTGCACTCAGTAAATGAACAGAGTATACAGTTAAGTTAACAGATGTCCTAGGCAGCCATACATGTGTGTACAGTGGATTTAAAAAGTTTACACAACCTTGTTAAAATGCAATATTTTTGTGATGAAAAACAAACAAATCTGTTAGGGGCAAAAAACTATAAAAAATTAAAAAAGTACAATATTCTAATTGCATAAGTCTGCACACCCTTAAACTAATACTTTGTTTTGTGTGCACACCCTTAAACTAATACTTTGTTGAAGCACACATTAATTATAGCATTCAGTATTCTTGGATACGCACCTGCCATCAATTAAAGAGACTCTGATTAACCCCAAATAAAGTTCAACTCTTCCAGTAGGGTTTTCCTGGCATTTACTCAGTTGCCTGCTACAGCAAAAGCCATGGTTCACAGAGAGCTTACAAAGCATCAAAGGGATCTCATTCTTGAAAGGTATCAGTCAGGAGAAGGGTACAAAAAAATGTCCACAGCATTGGATATACCATGGAACACAGTGAAGACAGTCATCAAAAAGTGATGAAAATATGGGACAACAGTCACGTTGCAAAGAACTGGACGTCCCTCCAAAACTGGTGAAAAGACAAGATGAAAACTGGTCAGGGAGGCTGCCAAGAGACCTACATCAACACTGAAGGAGCTGCAGGAATTTCTGGCAAGTACTGGTAGTGTACTACATGTGATAACAATCTCCCGTATTCTCCATATGTCTGGACTAAGGGGTAGGGTTGCAAGACGGAAGCCTTTTCTTACACAGAAAAAGATCCAGGCCCAGATAAAATTTGCAAAACAATACATGAAGTCTCCCAAAAGCTTGTGTTAAAATGTGTTATGGTCTGATGAGAACAAGGCTGAACTTTCTGGGCACAATTCCAAAAGTTACATTTGGTGCAAAAATAACACTCCGCATCACCAAAAGCACACAATCCCCATGGTGAAGCATGGTGGTGGCAGTATCATGCTTTGAGGTTGCGTTTCTTCAGCTGGAACTGGGGCTTTAGTCAAGGTGGAGGGAATTATGAACAGTTCCAAATACCAGCCACTTTTGGCCCAAAACTTTCAGGCATCTGCTAGAAAGCTGAAGATGAAGAAAAATGTCACCTTTTAACATGACAATGACTCCAAGCATACATCTAAATCAACAAAAGAATGGCTTCACCAGAAGAAAATTAATGTTTTGGAATGGCCCAGCCAGAGCCCAGACCTAAAGCCAATAGAAAATATGTGGAGTGACCTGTAGAGGGCTGTGCACAAGAGATGCCCTCGCAATCTGACAGATTTGGAGCACTTTTGCAAAGAAAAGTGGGCAAATATTGCCAAGTCAAGATGTGTCATGCTGATACACTCCTACCTAAGAAGACTGAATGCTGTAATTAAATCAAAAGGTGCTTCAACAAGGTATTAGTTTAAGGGTGTGAACTCACAACAAAGTATTAGTTTAAGGGTGTGCACACTTATGCAACCAGTGTATTGTATGTTTTTTAATTTGTTATATTTTACCCCTAACAGATTTATTTTTCAATTGACTTGTACAGGTTATAAGTCACATTAAAGGTGGAAAATTTTTTGAAATTATTTATTGTGGTCTCATTTTTTATATATCACAAAAACCTGGCATTTTAACAGGGGTGTGTAAACTTTTAATATCTACTGTAAATGCCAGATTTGAAGTGACATTAAGGAATAAAGTATAAAAGGAGATGGTGCTTTGATAATTACTTTTTTCAATCAAAGTGCTCAGTATTCCTGTAGTCACTGCTTGTGGGTTCCAATCCAACATCAGAAGACACAGCTATGCATGTGTGTAAATGTACAACTTCACATAACACAACTGAATAAAAGTTTTAAAGAAGATGGTGTTTTGATAATTCATTATTTTCAAATAAAGTGATCAGTGTTCCTGTAGTCACTGATTGTGGGGTCTAATCCCACAACAGCTAACTAAGAAATAACCATCTGTCTAGTGTAATTAATGTACATAAACATACCTCTCAACAGTCATAACTTTTGCAAATGTAATGACCACTTTCCCATATGTCTGGTCCTTTGATTTGCAGATATATGACATTACTTGGAATGTGATTTAATGGCAAATCTGTTATCAGCAAACTTTGTCAGTAATGTGTGAGCACAATATGCTATTCTTTGTTGATGTGCCTTTGTATCACCATTTTGTATTGCTTAGCCCATAATGTCCCATGCTAACAGGTTGAGAGCTATGTACATGCAACATCATCTATACAATATAAGCAGTCAGTGTTCTCATAAGTGAAATCTAGCATATCTAGAAGTAAGGCACAGTGGTGCAATGGTAGCATTGTCACCTCACAGCAAGAGGCGATTCTTGACTGGAGTGCCTTCTGTGCGAAGTTTGCATGTCATCCCTGCATTCATGTGGTGGTACTCTGGTCTCCTCCCACCTCTTGTGTCACAAACCAACCCTGCCTGCTGTCTTGTCTGTCTGCAAAGGCTTCCTCACCTTCCCAACTTACATCCCCCACAAATACCTATGTCCCTCCCCCAACATTCCACTCTCAACTTAAAAAAAAAAAAAAGGGCACATATTCCCCCAAAAATATCATCCCATACATAGCTCTCCATGTTGCACACATGTCCACACGACACACTTAATTTGGTCCAGTTGGGGGTGAGAGTCCAAATTCAGCTAAAAAATCCATTAAAGTGCACAGTTGTTGACATACAAGAAATGGATAGCTATGGTTCTTTCCTACACCCTTTCTGCACATGCCTACCTGCCTTTCACTATGTTTTCCCCAGCTTGCACCCCATTTCACCACTGTCCTATCTCCCCATTTTTCTTTTCATTAAAGAATTTTTGCATGATGCCGCGTGACGCACTACATCACTAAACTAAGCTAAATGGCAGTATATTGATATATGTTTTTGAAAAAAAGAGTAATCACATTCAAAAATTACACCTGTGAGCTATTTTGGGCCCAAGATCATTGCACCTGCAGAGCAGTGCATCAATGCGCCAAGCCACACTGGTGTTTTAAACAAAACAGAGTAATTGTCAAATTCCCATCATTTAGCATGTTTAAGTCATGCTGGGCATCACACATATCAGCTATGAGATTAATAGAAAAATAGGAATGTAACTGAGACTTTGTAGAGAAATACATCACTCTAAAGCCATGCACATAAAAATAGATGTAAGGGAGGTATCTAACAGCAGGTAACTGTGTATTTATATCTGCAACATGTAAAAAAAATCCTGCTATAACAGTGACTCTGTAGCTCAATCTGTTAAATGCTTTGAACACATTAATGTTTGGTCCACATGGTCCTGGATTCAAATACAGCTGTGTCTAGCATTTAAAACACATGTATGTGTACATCACCAGTATAAATTCTGATATGTATGACTGTCTCATCACCTATTTATCCACCCAAAGCAGTACAGTTTGAATGGCTGCTTCTAAACAATGGCAGTCAAAGGCCTACGGATAGGGCCACATTTAAACAATTCCTATTACAGTAAACTTTCAGTTAACTGGCACCCATGGGGATTGGTAGATGGGAATTCCAAGATGGCTGCCGACTAGACTGGTCCCTACTCTTTGAGCTCCTCACAGATTTATAATATCTTCATTTTTTTACAACTCTGTATCAATATTTTTCCTCAGCTTTTTTCATAAAAAGATTTTATAAATCTTTTTACATACATCTGGAATACTGTTAACTTTGGAAATTTTATTTTGGGACATTTTTTACCTCAGAACAGTTTGTGGAGTTATCTGATCTGGTTACCTGCTGCTTCAGAATCTTCCTGGAACTTGGCACTCTGCTTTCAACATCCTATCTCTGGGCATGGCTACTAAATCTGACTCAATGGAGACCCAATCTATGAAGGCCAAATTTTCTTCTGTGCTCTCACCTGAAAAAGACACCAGTTCAAAAAGATTGAGAACATCTAAACAATCTCCTGAAGCTTCAAAAGTAAGTAGCAAAGACTTGAATGACTCAAACTTTTATTTAGATGAACTAAAACTAGCATTAAAGCCTATACAAAATGCTATTCAAAACTTTTCAGAGCAATTTGTAGACTTTAGTAAAACTTTAAAGCAAATAAATGACAGACTGGACACTATTGAAAATAGAAACTCAGCTTTAGAGATAAAAATTGATACACTGGAAAGTGATTTAAAGTCTAAAGATAAAGCTATTTCTGAAATGCAAGCCAAATTGATTGATTTAGAAGCCAGGAGTCACAGAAACAACATTATTATTCATGGTTTACCAGAAACTTATGATAACAAAGATTTGCTATCTGTGACCAAAAGTATTTTTGAAGCACTGTTAAATATAATTGTAGAGAGAGCACACAGAGCTTTACGTACAAGTCAAGATACTTCTTCACCAAGGATTATATATACTAAATTATTAAATTTCCAAGACACTTTTCAAATTCTGCAAGCAGCAAAAAGTAAAAAACAGTTTATATGGAGATCTCATAAATTATCATTCTCACAGGATCTTCCTTCTCAAATAAAAATAAATAGACAGAAACTTTCTCCCTATTGTGCAGACTTGATAAAAAGAGGGATAAGATTTCGTATGTCTTATCCAAATACCTTGTCTTTTACATTTAATGAAAAAAGATTTATGTGTTCTGATCCTAAGGAAGCAAAAGATATTTTTCTTAAAGTATTCAAAAAGCTTCTGGAATCAGCTTCATAACATTTTATTTATATGCTGGGTACAAATGTGTGACTATCCTTATGTAAATGACATGCTTTGGTAGACAGAATGTATTATATATATTTTCAAAGTATTCTTGCTAAGAGTGTGCACAGCATTTATATATGCACAATATATATTTTTTTTCTTTTAGTAAACAAGGGGTAAAATAAAAAAGGAAAACTGATGCAGATTTCAGGGTAAACAAAATTTTCCTGCAGAAATATGATGCCAGTTTTGTAGTTAAACAAGCCTTGAAAATTGTCACAGGCTTTGCGATTTAATAAGCATGTTCTTGTTTCTTGTTTTTTTAATTCAAACAATTTACAATGTCTTATTTAAGCTACAAGTATTTTGGAGGGAGTTTCTGTGACTCTCGAGCCTGTACAGAGGGAAAATCTTCTGTTTTCCCCATCAGCTGTTGTTTCACTCTGCCACGCACCCTCTAGGAAGCTACGGAGCCCAGCAGTGACGTCATCACTCGCAGAGAACACTCGCAAATGCCATTTCACTACAGGCTATTGAATGAAACGTTTTTCAAGCTCAAATACATTTAACTATATGTTTTTTTTAGTTTTTATAGCTTTATTTGGTATTTGGGCTTACACAATGGTATTATGCTTCAACTAAGAAGGTGCGCTTTGTTTTGGTCATCTGTAGCTAACAGCATACTTTACTGTTGTAGCATGGACATGCTTTTAAGGCAGAACTGAAGGAATTAGTCTACACGGATTCAGAAATAGCTTGCTACAGTTACTTTCAAGGTAGAACTTTCATTTAATGTGTACAAATAGATTACCTTCAAGCATTATGAACTGTTTTTTTTTTCATAAATGGTAAAATATTGGTTTCTTCATATATAGAGTGTATAAATAAGGAAGTAACATAAGGCTAGTTTAGGTAAATTGATTTTTCACACGTGAATATATAGACAACTTGATTAACGTTTATATTTTGGGTTTTGTGATATAACAGAAAAATGATATAGATGCATATACAGGTATAATACAATAACTTTGTCTTCCTATTCAGATCCAAATATTTTGGGAAATGTATGCTGGATCTGTTTTGACTGCTTATTTTTTATTTGTTCAATTTTCTGGATACTGTTTTTTTTTTAGCTTAGGAAGTATCTCTCCAATATATAATTCATAGTACTATAATTATTTATATATTTTTTTTTTTGACTTATTTATTTACTTGAGGATTGATAGTGAAATGTTATTATTAAGGTACAGGCACGGCTGGTTCTAGAATCATATTTCATATGTTTATGCTATGTGCTAGATTTTACTGACATAGTCATCCACAATATCATTATAATGTAACATGACCTATCTTAATGTATGATTACTTGCTTAATTTACTCACCTAGTTGCTATATATAAAATATTTCTTACTCAACCAAAACATTATTTATACTTAAAACAATCAATATTAGTTTTTCCAGAAGGTATCATATGTATGGGATAATGTTAAATATATCTTTCATATAGTGCTCATACATGGTAATTTATATAAAGTTGATTCATATTAATATTTAGAATGTGATATTGAGGAATTTCTTTCAACTGTTGTATATTTTACCTGAAATTAGAGCTCGTATATTATATACATGAGTGGGGATTCAATATGTTGGACATCTTGAATTTAGTTAGTTATGTAGATATGTTTGATATTATAAAAATGTGTTTTTGTTTAGTTAGATTTTTATATAAAGTTTCTCATGCTGATTTGATGCAATTGAAAGTGTTAGTGTTAACCAAAATCACTTATTTGATTCATTTATACTTTTCTTCTCTAGTAGGGGGTGGGTGGTTAGGCACCGGGGTATTTGGGAAGAAATATAACAGGGTCTTTAAAAAAAATTCTTTGGGAGACATCAAGATACACTATAATAAAAACAAAGAAATGAGGTTTATAGTTATAAATGCATTCTGCCAAACCTTAAATATATGTTATATATTTATTTTTATTTAATTATATGACCTTAAATATTGACTCATGGAATGTGAGAGGACTACAAAATAAAAATAAGAGATCCCTACTATTTCATCTTCTATTTAAGTCACAGGCAAATATATGTTTCTTGCAAGAGACCCACTTAAATAGAGAAGATTTCGATAAAGAATTAAACAAGAAATGGATCAAGATGATAGTAGCAGCTGGTAACAGTACAAATTCAAATGGAGTGGCCATTATAATTAAAAATAATTTTCAGGGAACTATTTCTGATATGAAATGTGACGTAGAGGGGAGATGGTACTACATTATCTCTTGTTTCCACAATATTGATAAACCAATTATATTTCTTAATCTTTACGGCCCTTGTGATCATCAACATGTCTTCTTTATACAAATTTATAATATTCTCTCCTCTTTTAAAGACCATTATTTTATTCTAGGGGGGGATTGGAATGCTATTATTAATCCAGATACTGATCGTACTAGTAAATCCTCCTCATATAACTTTCAAGCCTCTATTGCTTTGGAAGAAATAATACTAGATCTCAACCTCATAGATCCTTTCTCTCATAACACAATATGGTAGAAAAGACATTTTCACATATTACTCAAAATGTTACAAGTCATGGTCAAGACTAGATTTTTTTCTTATTTCCAACTTCCTTACTCATAGGAAAATTAGTTATTCTCTTGAACCCAGATTTTTTTCGGACCATTCTAGAATATCTCTTGGAATTAGCTTGGCTTTAAATACATTAGATATATCTCTATACAATAGTTGGACACTCAATAATAACTTACTTAAAAATGAAGACATACATAATTCAATAATTGAAATATTGAAAGAAACATATATTAATCTAGGTAAATCAGATATTCCCTTAGATATACAATGGGCTGCATGTAAGGCAACCCTTAGAGGTATATTAATTAACAAGGCATCATATCTTAAAAAACAATATAGAAATAAAGAATTACAGTTAAAAACAAATATTCAGACTTTGGAAAATCAATACAGAACGTGTCCTAACTCCACTGTATATGATCTATTGTTAAACTCTCAAAAAGAATTACTGCTTCTACATCAACATAACCTTACTATATCAGAGCAAAGGTTCTTAGCTACATACTCTGAATGGGCACAGGTTCCTTCTAAAATGTTAGCTAGAATAATTAAGGGAAATCAATCCCTCCCTAGAATTTCGTCACTAAAAAATAACAATAAGCTTTATAATACTGATTTGGAAATTATGCAGCTTTTTACATCATTGTTCTCAGAGATATATTCAAAGGACAACAAATCTAGGAGCAATCAACATATAGTAAACTTTGCATCCTCTATTAAATTTCCTAGGTTAAATGATCAACAAAAGAATACACTTTCTGCCCCGTTGACTATTAAAGAAATATCGGAAGCCATTAATAGACTTAAGACTAGTAAATCTCCAGGACCAGATGGCTTTACATCCGAATTCTTCAAAACCTACTCATCTGAGCTTTCACCCCTTCTTTTTGAAATTTTTAATTATATAATGGTTTATGGTATAACTGACCTACATTGGAACATCTCAAAAACCATTTTAATTTTGAAAAGGGTTAAAGAAAAAACTGATCCAAATAATTACAGACCTATTTCTCTGATCAACATTGATATCAAAATCTTAGCTTCTTTACTTGCTTTCAGACTAAAAAATGTTTTACCATTCTTGATTTCTTCGGAGCAAGCGGGCTTTATGTCACATAGACATTCATGGGATAATACTTTGACAATAGACTCTCTTATACACTTTACTAAAAAAGATTCAAACCCACTGTATGCACTAACCCTTGATGCTGCTAAGGCTTTTGATCGAGTCAATTGGGATTT
The DNA here is from genome assembly GCF_019279795.1 of Protopterus annectens. NCBI lineage: Eukaryota > Metazoa > Chordata > Ceratodontiformes > Protopteridae > Protopterus > Protopterus annectens. The sequence goes on from NC_056731.1 coordinate 1,444,536,154, forward strand.
TCTTTTTCACATTATGTTTTGCTTTAATATACCATCTTCTTATATAGACTTTATTAAAGTTCTATATAAAAATTCTTATACTTTTCTTTATATTAATAAGAAAGTATCCAAAAACATAAAGATTATTAATGGCACAAAACAAGGATGCCCGCTATCTCCTTTCTTATTCAATCTATATTTAGAGCCTTTATTATTATATATAACCCAAAATACTTTTCACAAGATTCCCAGAATTCTTAATACTAAAGTTTGTTTGGCGGCTTTTGCAGATGATCTTGTAATATATTTTCAAACACCTTGCTCTGACCTTTCAAAACTAATTGGTTCTATTGAAAGATTCTCCGAGGTCTCGGGATATCAGATTAACATTCAAAAAACACAAGTTCTCCCCATAAATCCACTTGCTCACAAATCATATTTGTTTCCAGACTCCATCTTTCAGATAGTTCAGAACTTTAAATATTTGGGGATTCTTATAAATCATAATGGTCTCTCCACATTTCAAAATAATCTAGCTAAAACTTGGTCGTCTATTATACTGGATTTAAATAGATGGAAATTGCTCAATCTATCACTTCTATCAAAAACAGCAATAATAAAAATGAATATCCTCCCCAGATTACTATTTCAATTTAATGCTGTAGATCAGTTGATTCCAAAATCTTTTTTTCTAAAAATTAATAAAGTTCTGGCTAATTTCTTATGGTTTCCCAAATCAGTGAGAATTTCTTACAGTAAATTAACTTCTCCTAAAAATAAGGGAGGACTTGGTCTTCCAAATTTTCATCTGTATTACTTGATCATCTCGGCCAATAAACTATTATCTATCCTGAATATAGATACTGAGAAGTATAATCAATATCCTATCTGGACAAAACTGTGGTATCAGCACATTTTAACTAAAAAAATTAATCCATTAGCTCTTCCTTTTCTTTCCTTAGATCTCATGAATAAGCTAAAAATATTAAACTTGTTAAAACAAAAAATTTTTGCTTTTCAAGAACTGTTAAAACTTGTCAATTTAGGAACTATACTTCAATTAATGCAACCTCTCCATTTAAATCCTAATATTAGTCTAGATAATATTCCTTTTGATCTTTCAAACTTTCCCCTGATCAAAGATTTAACAGCTTGGGATCTGATACAATACAAAAATGAAACTCTCACAAATATACGTAAAATATTTAGGGTCAATACTAACTATTTAACCATTTTACGTCAAATGAGAGATGTTGTCAACGCTAAATTCCGATACTTCACAGTAGACAATACAGATATCATTAACTACAAAACGGTCATACAAGTTCTTACACTTCCAGAGAAAATTTTATCTAAATCTTATAATCTTATAAATCAGATAACTCATAATACACTCTGTCTCTTTTCCAATTACTGGGACAAACACAACTCTCATATATCTATAGATCAGAAACTCTCAGCTATTAAAAATACGCTAGAATACTCGCCATTCAAAAAACTCTTTTACACTCAACTAATGATCAATAATAATGCATATGTCACTCCCTCTAAACTTAATAAGTTTGACGCTAATAAATCGGCCTCATGCTCTTGTTGTTCTCATCCTAATGCAGATCTTCTACATATTTTTTGGTCTTGCTATCACTCACATAAACTTTGGACCTCTCTAAAAGTCTGTTTACAGAAAATGGGTTATCATAAATCCACCTTATCCTGGGAGACTGCATTACTACATATACCAAATAAATATCTTTCTAAATTGGATTTACAAGTACTAATATATATATGCTCACTTATAAAACTTTATATCACCCAAAATTGGTTAGATCATACCAAATTGAATTGGAATAACTTCAAAACTCTAGCCTGTAGATATATTAGTGCGCAGAAAAATGATAGTGAGAAGTCCCAAGAAATCGGCACAAATTAACAAAGCTATAGAAAAGGTGTTACATATTATTTATAGTGTATAGTTGGTTACAATCCTTGTGGAATTCATAGACCTCAGTCTCCCTTATATCTATATACCTGTTTCATTTTAGATCTATATTCATTTTGAAGTATTCTTAGGTCAATATTAGCATAAGTTGTAGATAGTTATTGTATGTTATCAAACTGCATTGAGATATAAACATTTATTATACAAAACTGTGTTACATATACATCTCCTAATTTTTCTTTTTTTTCTTCTTTCAATATGTATTTTTATTCTGTTGATGTTGTATTTTTATTTCATGTTTGAAAATTCAATAAAAAGTGTTTTGAAAAAAAAAATGGGGATTGGTAGATGCCATATAACTGTAATTTCTGGTTGCCTGAGAGTTACTTTTAAAAATAGGGCTGACTAATACTGTTCCCTATACTATTTGTTTGGTTTGACTTGTTCTTTGGTTGGGGAGTGAGGGAATTTATTCCTATCTTCCTTTTTAAAACTCTAGAACTCTAAAAATATAAGGTATGTTTCTGTGGGGTGAGTGGGAGGGACAGAAAGTGCAATACATGAACATTGTACTGTATTTCTTCAATTTTTTTTTTCTGGTTGCTTGAGATTTCTGGATGCTTGAGTTCCGGTTAACTGAGAGTTTATTGCACAACACCAGAAAGTGCATAGAGTGTCAGGTCATGCATCAGTATGAATTCCCAGTGGATTTAGAAGTATGTAACTTAAATGAGGCCCAGTCATATCAGACTGAAGCCTACAATGATTTGCTAGTGATATTACAGAGAGCCACAACAGCACAAATATGGAGCTCATGCTAGAAGCAATGGTTGCCAGCACACACATTCCAGATGACTACCATGACATAACACATGACTTGGCAGTTATCTGACTGGTTGACATAATGGTCAATGTACCCTCTGCCTTCTTCTAGGATACAACAAGCATGTTAACCTTTACTCTGTTAATGATACATTTGACTAACATACTTACCTTAAACACATACCTTAAATTACTTTCCAGTAGGATGGGTTTCCTCAATCAGGCTCAAGGCTGCCACAGGTCAAACAGTTAATCTTAAGTGTTGTTGCCCTGCTCATTCTGCAGCCTCTCTAACAATGCCTATTAGCTTTAGCCTGCAGCACACACATCTGTATGTAACACATAGCTGCTACAAACATTCTGTCTGTGCTGACATAATCCCTACCCAGTATTTTCCAAACCAAAATGTGAGAAAGCGGATGGAATCTACACTGAGGCCTTATATATTGCTGAGTAATTGCATGGTATTGACTGATTATACTGCAAATCAGCTGTGTATGCTGCATGTAGCATTTGTGAACCACAGATTAGTTCAGAGGCAATCATCTGTTAATGAGAACCATCTTAAAAAGGCAAACACCTAGCTAGGGGAACCATTGTGTATGTGAGTTAGTTTGTATGCTTAACTCGTTCACATGTTACTCATATAGCTGTATCTTTCGACAGAGGAGTTTTGTACTCCATCGTTTATGTAAGCATTTTATTTTCAGCATGATACATATGTTTTAATTTACTTAGGATGAATGAGGATTGCATAAGTAATGTAATGATAACATGCCAGTGATCTCTAGCTGTGGTACACCTACAGGGGATGTAAAGTACATCAAGGGTATAATGCTGTGTATTAACTAGGTACACAGGTCTCCTGGATACTTCTTTTGTTAGCAGTTGTAGTAGTACCCTGCTATTTGGTTGTCACTGTTGTTTATACATGCTATAGGAGGGGGTTTCCCTGCTATGGGGCATACTACAATAGATGCCTGTCATTGTTTTATGATCATACATATCTGTCATGTCACAAACAAAAGTGGGGCAGTATTGCTACTATCCCAGTTGCTTCCACAACCTTTGTGTGTTTGGCACACTGTTGATGAAGAGATTTGTAATCAAGCGGGGAACACCAATAGGCTTCCTTTATTGCTGTATCTCTACATACTGTATTCCCACTTATGTGATCCTGATGTGTTCTCATTTATTTGTATTTCAGGAGATATTATGCATGTCAGATGTCATACATCTTTCACTGAGGCAGAAAATGGCCTCATTGTTGAGGCCTTGTGACAACACCACCAAGTCCTGCTGTCCAGAGGGAGGGCAAATAGGCAAGAGAGTACAACCTTATGGGGCGAACTGGTGAAAACATTAATGCTATGGGTCACCAGAATCTCACACATGAGTAGGTGTGACACTGTGTCACTGGCATGGTCAAGCAGGCATGCAGACATGCAGCCATTGTGGCCAGGAATCATCAGGTCACTAGGGGTAGTTTTATGTGGGTGTCAGGTGTTTTGGGGTGGAAGATTAGTTGCAGTTTTAAGCTCATGTACAGTTTATGACCCAACTGCGGTGGTGGTGCTGCTGTGGTAGCATTGTCACCTCACAGTAAGACACTGTCCGGTTCAATTCTCAGCTAGAGTGTCTTCTGCATGGAGACATGCGTTAATGGGCGTACCTTCGTTGAAGGTTGTGCATCAGGGCTGGCAACTCGGCATGTAAAAAATCTACTGCCAATCATTAGCGGACCGGAATTCCGTTGTGGCGACCCTTAACCGGGAAAAGCCGAAAGACACAACAACCTGTTAAAATAGCAGATAATGTAAATGTGAGATATTTTGAAGTATTAGCCCTGTTATACTGTCACATGCACTGCTGTGTACATTACATCTCCATCACATTTTTCCAGGACTATTAGCAATAGGAAGAGGCCATGCTCCTACTTTTGGTAAGCACAAAACTGTTTTGTTAGCGATTGTAGATTTAGTTCACTGTATGTGCTCAAGTGTCATCATAGGCATGCTGGCTGAATTGATGTACTGTCTGCATGATTGCCAACTGTACAGATATTTTCTGCCTGTACACAGTTTAGACTCATACATATGTCTTGTAGGTGTGACCACAGTGATGGATTTGACAGTATTGTCAGGGCATCACAGATTGCCATAACTGTCAACTGTGCAGAGTTTTGCAGAATGTCAACATTGTACAACATTTATGTTTTCCTCATGAGAGTCCTGTTTAAAGAACATTTATTCCCACATGATTACAGATGTAGGTTAGAAAATAATGTCATCATGTCCTACTGTATGGGGTTGTGGGTTATACAAGTGCATAATAGTGACAGCAGTGTATACAGCTTAACACATATTGCAACATAGTACTACATAGAATAGTAGTGCAGGTATTAATGTAATGCTTTTCCCTTTTTATTACAGGTGACCAAGGAGGTTGGTCTTTGTTCTCCTCACACCTGGATGTCAGCATCTCTTCAGACTCTGATGATGATGGTGGGCAAAGTGAGGCACAGCTGAGGGTTTCAGGCACTGAATTTGACATAGAGGTTGACATTCCTCATCTGCCCTCATTATCACTGTACACAGCCAGTATGCCTATGCATACCCAGTCCCCTGTGTCCATAGATATTGGACAGTAGGAGGTTGGGAACATTGGACAGAGAAAGGTGGCAACTGTAGCTGCAGTGACTGTTGACACTGGCCATAGCCAAACAGTTGGTGAGGTTCCACACAGGTGGATTGATAGGGATGCTCATAGGAGGCCTACTGTTTCTCCACCACCGGTTGCAGGTGTCTCATCTTGTGTCACTTGGCATATGTTTAGGGCCATCATAGAGGCATAGGCTTGTTCAGAAAGGAACTCCAAATTAATGCTCACGGTTATGGATGCAGTGCAGTCTGACATCCGTGACTGTCTCCACCAGATTGCTGATACCCTGGATTGGTTCACTGACACAGTGGAAAGATGTTGGTCTGGAACAGATCACACACAATCTGTCTTGGAACTCATATTGTCTGTGATGGAATGTCTGGTTGGAATTGAGCATCGGTTTTGTGGATGTAGGTCAGCAACTACATCTGCTGAGAGTCAACAGGGTCATGCACTGTCATGCTCCCATAGTGGCAGTACATCCAGTGCTCCAGCAGAGAGTGTGCTGTCCACACCAAGACATGGCAAGACATGCGCTCATGGTCCTGGGTGGTCCTGTGGAGGACACATTTCCAGCAGACATCAGCCACCTTCAGGTTTGGGGGCAGAGACGATGAACTGTCAGCTCTACCATGCATAGCTCACAGCTGCCCAACATATAGACACGTAGGGCTAGCACTGAGCTTGGATGTATACACTCAGACACTCACACACCACTGTCACATTCAGGTCACATACAGACACACACGCCACATTTCCATGGTCCATTCTACCTGCATCCCTTCCTGACTCATACGCAAGCTTGCCAACCTATTGGGTCATCCTAGGCCTCCTGCACCCCCACACAACACCCTTTGCAATTGATTATACCTATGCCACATCCCTCTCCTCTCTCTCATGGATGCAGGGAAATAAAGATATGTGTCTGGGTGCACAGGGTGGCTATCTACATTAATATGAATTTGTTTCATCCAGTGTTGCTTTTGACATTCTACTTGTACTGTTCATCTTAAGAATTTGTACGTTGCCATTTATAATGACTATACCATAATAGTGTGTGTACATTACAATGGATGCTGTTGTAATAGCTGTGTAGTCACATGACAGGTGTCATATGGAAATGTGTATGTCTCACTTTCAGGATTGTGTAGGACAAATCTATGGGTACACATCTACAATTAACCCATCAACATCAGAGCACAGAAATGAATGTCAGTAAACAAGACAAATCTCAGAAAGGTAACACAGTATAGGTACTGGGGTTCATTGGTTCATATGTGTTTAATAGGCTAATGAACACAAGGGCTCCTTTAAGCCTAGCCATGCATCCCTAAACACTGTCAAGGTATGATACCATTGATAAGTGTAAGCAGGGTTTTGGGAGCTGAAAAATCTACAAGCTGGGGCATGGATGCTGAACCCTCCACAGTTTCCCTGTGTCCATTGTAGACATTAGTCCACAAGCAGGTAAGATTGTCCTGTTCTCCATCCAATCGTGTAACTTGCACTTGATTTGCATTATGATGGAAATGTGCTTCACATGGATGTGGAGCATGTTCCATATAAGGTCTAGTCACTGGGCTACATACCTGTCTCTCCAGCATGTCCTATATATACCACCATCAAGGTGTAGGTCTGTAGAACTTGTAATTCTGGTGCTACTTCTTTGGTGGATATGCAAGAGGTCTACAGTGGGGTCTGACACCGCCCTGTATTGCAGGCATACACCACCCATCCATGTAGGAGACAGACTACATGGATAGGGCCTTTACATGGTATGCACAAGACATGTTACATACACCATGCAGTGCTTTACTGAGGAACTTCTGTGGATGTTGCAGTTGTCAGATATACCTGGCTACTTGCATACTAAAGGTGGCATTGCACCAATGATATGTCTGTTGAATGCCGATTACAGTGGAACAATGGCTTCCTCGGATTTATATTCCATATCTCTGTCTATAGGTTGTGCAACATAGAATGATTTCCATAATATTACAGACACATGACAGACAAAGGGTAGATCACTATCTGTGTCCATAAGTCACTGACTACTCGGACAACTGTTTGATGTGTGCTAGCAATATGATAGTTACCAGGGGTGGATGACTTTCCAAAGGATAGTATTGTGCATGTCCTGGTATTTAGTGTTAGCTGGCAACTGTATGTCTGTGTCACCCCCCTCCTGGAGAAGATTTTTATCAGTGTGGGATTCAATGGCAGCTCCTCATTTGCATAAAGTCAGCAATGACCAGAATATTGGATTGTGTGTCGCCATGCCTTATGAGCTTATAGGTTGTTTCTCCATTACATGCTGCTCTATGTGTTAATATGTGTGTTGTTTTCACAGAGTGCATATGGGGCTACTGAGGGTATTTGTTATCTGGACCTTCTATACAAGGTGTTTGCGATTTATGTAGGTTACATGTCATTGCCTCAGCTCATGTCTGCTTTGGATTTTGTGCGATGGCTACAACGTGTGTACCATTGACTACCTTATTGACATTAGGAGTACTTTTATGTGAGAGCTTTGCCTCTAGTGACATTGTGAATATACATTTCTCACATAACATGTCAGTTTGTTTGATAATGAAGTGATTGTCGAGAAACATGTTGTGATTTCTACACTGCTTCAGGATGCCCATATCCACCAAGGTAGTAAAGGTCACAGTGGGAATCCTCATATCTATGACAATAGATCCTTTAATATTGATTACACAGTTGTACTGAGAATATCACTCAGTGTCACATGTATCTGTTCCTCAACCATGGGGACAATGCTTTACAGTGCATGCCTGTTGCCCTGTGTGTAACTCGGTATTGAAGTTAATGCCATCATGGTTTCTGAGAAAAATGTCACCCAAGGTGTCAGGTTCTGCACAGAACACTGCCATATACTGGAAGGGAAAGTAAAACATGCATCCTGTAAAGTTAAGCATGGTGATTTTAGGCAGTTATTCTGAAGTTACACACTATTCAAGCAGTGCATTCTGGGAAAGATCGATTACCTTATGAATAATGCTGAAAAGAGGGGAGTCACCTGAATTGCTGCTGCCCGGCTACTACTATTGCTAGTCCCAACACAGCCTCACTGTGGTGGAATACAAAGCTCCTATTCTTTGTCTCTCACAAGAAACAAAACATTAGCACCAAGCTCAAGATAAGAAGCGGGCCATAGCCTGTTTGTTTTCCACACGCTTGTCACACATGATGCAAGGCTCTGTAGGCTTGTTCTAGCCCTTTTGAGGTAGATGCCTTAATAAGCAACCAGACCAATCATTTGAAATCTGCATGTATTATACATTGGGTTCCACAGCTCATAGCATTTGACTAGGGTACCAACCTGATGGTGATTAGGAGCACAGCTGCTGCATCACAATATAAGGTTAAGTCTCTAGTGACATAAATATCCAAAGTTGCTCCATCAAGCTCCACAGTGGCAGTCATCCATGTTAGTTAAGAGTTTCATAACAATTCATGCAGCCTGCCCTTCAACAGCATAATGGTGCTGATCTGCTTGACATGGATGCGAGGCCTACTGCAGATGGGTGGCAATGTATCTGTCCCTCCCACATGTCTTAGGTATGTCATACTGTACATTTATGTTCCTGGAACACTACACTGTGTTCCCACATAATTTCACACAACATACATTTGCTGTCTGGTTGTTTGACATACATTATAGACTTGCAAGGCTAAAGTAATGACAGCAAAGTTGGACAAGTTTTCTGTGCATGCATGGACATGAAGATCTTCACTGCAAAGAGTGCCTACAGAGAGTGTGTTTAAGGCTATGAACTCCAAGGATATAGCAGCATGACCGTCACTTTGCTGGAGTTGTACATTGTCACATTTGTAAGTATGCTCTTGTGACCATTCCTAATAACAGGATTATGGTTCATTCAAGGGTCACAAGTCTGACAAAGCAGTGTTATCAATTTACCATGCTATCCCACACTGTCAGGTACTGTTTTACTTTAGAATGACACCATAATTAATATAACATGCTACATATAAGCATCTGTCAGGCCACTGCCTAACCATGGCCTGTTGTGATTTATACACAAGCAGTAATCTTTTGCTAATGACATTATCTCTGACTGTTACAGGTGTATACATTGTCCCAAAACCTCTAGTCCTACTCCACACAAACACAATATGTGAGAGATGCATCTACATTAAAAACCTTGAATTCATGCTCTCTCACACACTTATCAGTACATATGACAATGAGCAGGATGCCAACATGCCCACCTCACCTCCTAATCCACCCAAACACACATCACACATACCTTCATATGCTGAGGTCCGTACCAGAAACATACCTAATCACCAGACACCTTGCAAACAGAAACGCAAGCACACTACACATAATACTACCACTGCAGAACACAGTACACACAATAGCTAATCCACCACTGATTCACTGGTCGAACCGTTACCGCAAAACACAAATCCAAACATATTAGTCATAGGTGATTACTTTGTGAGTCACATTGATGTCCATTTCACCAGGCTAGATAAGGTAAAGGTCACGGTCAGCTGTCGGGGAGGAGCTAGCATAAGACATATCAGACATTCAGTCAAATGTGTCAACAATAGGTACTGATATTACTACATCATAGTGCCTCTTGTTGTGTAAGATTTGAGATGTACCTCTCTGGACTGTGTGATGACAAACTGAGCATTCACATTATGTGTCTCAGGCAGGTATGCCCTTGGTTGTCTGGTGTATTTTACCTTTGGCTAGGATGATGCCTCAATAAAACAGAAGATGACTGACTTCAATAATAGGCTTAGCATCTGGTGTAAGTATAAGGGGATCCACTATCTGTCAGCCTGGGATGACATGCTCAACAGACCTCAATGTTTTGCCACAGATGATCATCATCTATCACCCCTGGGATTTCGGTTACTGGCCAAGGCTATTGCTACCCCCATACTGCCCTTTTTAGGTGGTGTCTGAAGGACAACATTTCCAATGTAAAAACCCCATGTACAAACAATCTCAAATTTATCTGCTAAACACTAGAAATGTTAACAAGAAACTGCACTCACTGGAAGCTGTCCTCATTTTGTTACATGCTGACCTTTGTGCAGTCATAGACATCTGGTTCAAGGCTGTGGTGAGCACCACACCCATACCAGGCTATACCTTCTTCCACATGTGCAGACCTCAAACTGAAGGCATGTAAACTAATGGAGGCAGTGTATAAATATTCATTAAGGATCATACCTCTCAACTTCTTAGAGCAAAAAACTGGGCAGAGCCTAAAATGATGAGGGGACAAATAGGGACAGATTTTAAATATTGCTCTTACAAACTTAGAAAGTTGATAAAATAATAGGTTTTGCATTAGCATGAATTTTCTGAAGGATGAGGAGTCTTAAACTCAAATGTTTTTCATTATTTAATGACTTCAATCCTCAGCTATTTGCCAGAAAAGTACAGATTTTAGGAAGAATACATCAAAAATATGAGGCAAAAATCTGGGCATTCTGTGAAAATCTGTACAGTTGAGAGGTATGTTAATGATACATACACACCCACATTGGTTACACAGTATGATTCCATGGATACATATTAGGTGCTATTGACTGTTTGTGGAGCACCTATTCAAGTCATTGTCAGCTGCATCACCCCCTCCATGAATCAGGACACATACTCTGCTTATTTGGATCTACATGTGTCTATCAGGATACATCTGGACACCAAGGTTTTGAATGACTTTTACTACACACTGACTGGGTTGATTAGTTGTGCTCAAACTCATTTTCCCAAAGCTTACATGACCTCATTATCTCCAATGCTCTGGACCAGCTGGTTGACACCCTCGAAAGGAAGCTCTAACATACTTGATTGAGTGTTTACCAATATAGGTGACCACTGTAGCACCCCCACTGCCAGATCCTCCCTGGTGAAATCTGGTGACAAATTGGTCACATTCAAAGTAGGTATCACACCTGACAACCCCTTAGCAAATACACTACAGACATTCACCAATCCAGATTATAGCCCCCTATAGGATGGTATAAATAGCTTCACTGCACCTCCTCCCTCAGATGCTGAGCTGTACACCAATGATTTATACAGACACCTGTATGACTTCATTGACTCGGCTATACGCGACATGAGCACACCAAGCTCCTCATGGTGATGCAAGCCTGCCTGATGGACAACTGGCAGTCGCAGGCTTTACAACAATAGGAAGATATTGCTGTCTAATAGTCAGAGGGAGGGAGCTCCCTAAACTGGAAACACTCCATCCTCATCTTAAACTAGCAAATAGGTTTTGTTGCAAAGTCCTCCAAAACAAAGTATGGGTATAAATTAGCTTCCTCCACAAAGGATAATCACAAGGCCCACATTTGTGCCAAACTCATGGTTAATGATGCTGCATATACAGAGCCTGTTAACATAGCTAACCTGCTGGCTGACAAGTTCTGTGAAACCATCACTCCCCTGTCCCCACCACATATACCCCATGACATCCCTAACACCTGTCTCCTACCTTGCAACTGTTAAGAGCAGGCCAAAAATGGCCAGTATATGGACAAAAACACAGCATCTACAGGACCTGATAACATCACAGGCTGAGTCTCCTACCTTGCAACTGTTAAGAGCAGGCCAAAAATGGCCAGTATATGGACAAAAACACAGCATCTATAGGACCTGATAACATCACAGGCTGAGTCCTACATGGGCTCCAACATGAAGTACTAACACAATTGGAACTCTTTGCAATCATAGTGTAACCACTGACTTTGTCCCAGCTGAATGATAACAGCCACCATTATCCACTTGCACAGAAGTGGTGTGTCCACTGACCCCAGAAACTATATATCTATTATCCTGACTAGCCATATCTGTAAGGCCATGGGGCAAATCATCACAGACCTTATCAATAAAGATATAGGTAATCTCCGAAAACCAAATAAATGGCGAACACTGATGCAGAGTCCTAAACTGAAGCCAAAAAATCACCAGCATGGCGAATGGAAAACACACCTTTATTCACAATATAACAGGTTGAGTGCTTTCATCAAAAAATTTTGACTTCATCAGAACAATAGGTACAGGCAGCCGAAATCTTAAATACACATCTACTTAACCTAATAGGTCAGAACACACCAATCACTTTAAACCTTGTTAATAAATTAATTAATTAGTAATTAATACTAATTTTACTAAGAACCATTCTTATTTAAAGAAAAAAAAAATTAATTCAAAATTTTCTTTAAAAAATATTTGCTTAAAATGATTTTTATATTAAAATTCAACATCAAGAACAGCAAAAATATGAAAATTAATCCACTTTATACCCAATACTTTGCTGTTCATATCTTTCCAGCCTTTTCTTTCATGGCTGGTGCAATAAATATAAAATCATTCAACCTGGGGGAAAATTAGCAGCAAGCCTTAGTTGCCACATAAGCTATTTTTATTTAAAATATTCTTCCAATCCCCTCCCCTAGGGTTTGCTTGAATGACATCTTAATGCCAAATTTAAAACCTGAGAAACCAGTGCACATTCTACTATGCCTATAAAGGGCATAAGTTGCCTTTTCATTTTTTATCTCGTAAAGATGTTCATAAATCCTGGACTTAAGGGCTCTCTTCCCAATATAAAATCCTGTGCATGTATTACACCTAGTCAAATATACTAACTGCTTGGTGAAGCAGTTACCTTTCTTAAAAAATACTGTACTTTTAGTCCTTTTATTTAAAACCAAATGTTCTACCTGCAAGATGTAACTACATTGTGCACAATGCCCACAGGCTCTAGTAAATTCATGCATCCTGCTATTCCCTCTTGCTACACTACCCTCCAAGGTTCCCTTCAAGTTACGACCAACTTTAGTAGAAAACAAGGGCTGATCACCAACTGCCCATAAAATATCATGGTCAACTTTAAAAATATTCCAGTTCTTGCAAAGAATAATTTTTACTTCACTGTACAAAGGACTGCATTGTATAATACATGCCTGGGTAAAATTATCTTTAACTTCACCTTTCTTGTTCCCAGTGTTCTGAATTTGGGCAAAATCAATGCCTAAAATAGGCTTGTATTTCAAACCCGTTGCTCAAGAACATCTGCCAAAATGCTTTCCACAAATTCAATAGGATACCCCCTCTCCACAAACGCTGGCTAAATTTTTAAATTCCTGAGCAACATCCTCCTTATGAGAAGTCAGTCATGCTATTCTAATAGCTTGCCCCTTGACAATACTCTTTTTCTGAAAAAAGGGGTGATGACTAGTAAAATGAAGATATGAATTACAAAAGTTTTTTTTCCTATATATCTTAGATTTGAAACCATGTTCTTCTTTTATTATAGTGGTGTCCGAATAATGAATTTCCTTTTCATATGAATCAAAAGTAAATTTCAAAAAACTTGTGGTGCTGTTCAAATAATCACTGAAACCTGAAATTTGGTCCTTATTTCTATTCCATAAAATAAAAATATCGTCCAGGAATCTACTATAATATAATATATCAGCAGAGTAACTACTCTGAAAAATATATTCCATCTCCCACCCTAACAATAAAATGTTAGCATAAATGGGGGCACAAGCTGCCCCCATTGCAACTCCCTTTATTTGCTGATAATATTGGCCTTCAAAAAATATATAATTGTTATCCAAAACTAAGGCCATCATTTCACAAACAAGCTTAACATTTTCAGGAGTCAAGTTGGAGCAAGCGAATAGAGTTTCTTCAAAATATTCAAATCCTTCTCTCCTGGGAATACAAGAAAACAACTCCTGAACATCAGTAGTCAGGAAGATAACATCTGGGGACCAAAGTTCTGATTTAATTTGACTTAAGAATTCCCAAGAATCTTGTATAAGGTAGGCAGCTCCCTCTACAACATGTTTAACCATTTGATCCACAATACTGCCAAAGTATGTGTCTTTGACCCTCCTGCCGCTACTATAGGCCTAAAAGGGGGCACCAATACATCTTTGTGGACTTTGGGATGCCAAAAAATACAGGTATTTTAGGAAAAGAATTCAAAAGAAAATTGTATGTCTCTTGACTAATCCTCTGTTCCAAAATATACTCTTCCAAAAAACTGTCAATACGCTGATAGGACATATTAATCTGATTTTTGGATACTTGTAAATAATTTTCCTCATTAAATAAAATAGTTTGCATGATATTATATTCTTCTGTATTAAAAATGACTATGCCACCCCCTTGTCTGGGGTCATTATATGGATACTCTTATCTTGCCTTAATACAACCTCAAGCGCTCAACCTGTTATATTGTGAATAAAGGTGTGTTTTCCATTCACCCTGCTGGTGTTTTTTTGGTTTCAATATAGGTAATCTCCACACAGTTGACCCTACACAGTTTGGATTGGTCAAAGGGAGATCATGCCTGTTAAACCTGGTGGATGTCCTTGAGACAGTCACCTAGGAATTAGATGAGGGAAAATCTGTGCATACAACCTACCTGGACTTAGCTAAAGCATTTGACACTAACCCCCACTCAGCCATCATTGACAAATTTGCACAACTAGGCATCAACCCTTATATCATTAGAGGGGTCTTTCACTGCGTCAGTGATAGAGGTCATATAGTCAAAATAGGGGAATCCACTTCCAATATTTGAGATCTAACCAGTGATGTTCCACAGGGTTTAGTCATGGGACTTTTACTATTTGGAATCCATTTCTCAAAATGTACAAGTGCAAAGTATATGTCTGTGGCTAACAAGGTCGGAGCGGTCATAGAATTTCCAAAGTATGTCAAAATCTTACACCAGGATCTTACTTGAACAAATGATTGCTACCAAGGTCATGGCATTAAAAGCAATACAAATATATGTATTATCATTGCTTTCAGCAACAGTGATATTCCTGCTAAGTACCACATCAATAGCAACACCTGACATACATACTCAGGGGTGGGAGAACTGGGCACAGAGGTTAACAGCCAACTTTCCTTAGATCACCATGTCTCTGCAGTGGTAAGAAAGGCATTCTATTATGCTCATGTAATAAGTGAGGGCATTGTCTGCAGAAAAAAGTAGATGTCATAACCTCTATGTCCTCTTCCCTCTGCAAACCAGTAGTTGAGTGCAACAGCCCTTTTGGTATGTACCTTTCAAAGGACCTGTGGCAATTGGAGACACTGCATAGTTTTCTCACAAGGGAAATTCAGGTCTTCAGCAGATGTCCATAGTGATCATCTAATATCACTGTCACTTTAGTGTGCATCATACAGACTACTTAGAGATGATCTCTGGCTTAGATTTGAGGCAATCTCTGACCCTGCTTTATTGAAAATGATGCATATCCTTAAGTCAAATGGTACACGGGTTAATTGCTGTCTAGACCTCAATCAGGTATGTGACATTAATACAGCCTGCTGCAGGGAGAAAATTGTCTACCAGAGTTTAATATGCCTTTTGAACAGACTCACACATCATGTCAAACAGAACACCTCATTGGCCCTTTTTAGAAGCAATCAGTATGATTGGATAGGTGGCCATAATTTCACCATGGTGGTTCCACCTGTGACTTTCTTGGACAGGGGCAATAGGTGCTATTGTACATAAGGGTAACAACTTGGATAGGGTTTTAAGGCCATTAGAGCCATTAGCCCAGTAAATTCCAGTGAGCCTATGATCCAATAGGCAGATGTAAAATGCTCTAACATCCAAACATGGTTGTAGTGAGAATAGTACCACAACCTATTTATATCTGTACAACACTTACACACACACACACACACACACACACACACACACACACACACACACACACACACACACACACACACACACACACACACACACACACACACACACACACACACACACACACACACACACACACACACACCAAGTTGGCTACAGTGAGATTAGAACTCCTATCTAACTAGTCTTACACAATGCAGATTACAGTACTTAATGCACATGCCATGGCTTAAGTCTGACATTAGCATGTCTTTAGGTGGTCTTATAATTGATGACATCAACAGGCCTGGTAAAGGACAAAAGTCCGGAGGTCTGCATCACCTGCTAGGCCAAAAACAGTGCAAAACCCTGTTTTTTGTA
The DNA here is from genome assembly GCF_019279795.1 of Protopterus annectens. Taxonomy (NCBI): domain Eukaryota; kingdom Metazoa; phylum Chordata; order Ceratodontiformes; family Protopteridae; genus Protopterus; species Protopterus annectens. Next base: position 1,444,552,624 of record NC_056731.1, read on the forward strand.
AGCCAGTGGGGGACTCATATTTGTTTTGAGGAAGTTGCACATACACAAACACAGAGAGTAGGCTGGAGTTGGAATAGAACCCCTACCTCTCTAGGCTTTAGCACTACACATCACAATATTTATTGCACAGGCCCTGACTTAAGTCTGGTGTTAACATTGGTGTTAACATGGCTTTAGGTAGTCGTATGGTAGATGACATCAGCAGACCTTGTGGAGAATGAGAGTTTGGAGGCCTGGATCAACTGCACAAGCCAAAAAGAGCAAAACAATGCCAACTTCAAAGTCAGTGTGGTATGCACATGTCCTCTTTGGGGGATACACACACACACACACACACACACACACACACACACACACACACACACACACACACACACAACTGGGTTGAAGAGAGATTAGAACCCCTACCTATCTAGGCTTATAAACTACACATCACAGTACTTATTGCATATGCCACTGCTTAAGTCTGACATTAACATGGCTTTAAGTAGTCTTATGGTAGATGACATCAGTAGGCCTTGTGGAGGATGAGAGTTTGGTGGCTTGCATCAACTGCATGAGCCAAAACTCCTTAAGTCTGACATTGACATGGCTTTAGGTAGTCTTATGGTAAATGACATTGGCAGGCCTTGTGGAGGATAAGAGTATGAAGACCTGCATCAATCATGAGCCAGTAATTGCAAAGCAATGCCAGTGTTGAAGTCAGTGTGATATGCACACTTGGGCTTTGGGGGAACACACACACACACACACACACACACACACACACACACACACACACACACACACACACACACACACACCAAGTGAGCTGGAGGGGGTTTAGAACCCCTACCTATATAGGCTTACACATTATAGATCATATGACTTATTGTATGCACCACAGCTTAAGTCTGTCAGTAGTATGGCTTTAGGTAATCTTATGGTAGATGACATCAGCAGAGCTTGTGGAGGATGAGAGTTTAGAGGCTTGCATCTGCCAAAAAGAGATACACACACACACACACACACACACACACACACACACACACACACACACACACACACACACACACACACACACACACACACACACACACACACACTCACACACACACACACACACACACATATATATATATATATATATATATATATATATATATATATATATATATATATATATATATATACACCAAGTATGCTGGAGTGAGATTAGAACCCCTACTTATCTAGTATTATACACTACAGATCACAATACTTAATGCACATGCCACAGCTCAAGTTGGCTGTGTAAATGACTGCAGGTGAAGTAATCATAGAGAACATAAACAAGCCCTGATTTGAACACCCTGGATGGCCTGCAGAGTCACATTGCTTCCTACTGTCATCTGCAGCTAGTAGCCTAATAGTCATAAAACTGTTTTGGAGCCTTGCCATGTGACAACAGCACCTGTATTGGGCATACAAGTATGTTTGTGCTTTGATGGGCAAGTCTCTGGCAAAGCTAAATTAGCCCTGTCAATGAGTGTGCACACAACATAATACAGTGCACACCATGTTCACTTGTTGATGTATGTGTGGTAAAAGCCAGCAGACACAGGGGACTGTAGTGAATATGGGTGATGTTGCTGCCATAGATACAAACATATGGCTTGATAATATATGTATATATTCATATACAATGCCATACATTTTTAATGTTTCCACATGCAGTAATAGGGAGATATGGTATGACTCACCACTGTACAGATATTTGCAGCAAGTACACAGGTTTGACTCATACTATGTGTTTTTAACACAAAATTGTGGTTTCCTGTCAAATGTGGTATTATTTACATGTGACATGAGTGAAGACTGACAGAACTCTGAATTTTAGGTATCCCAATAGTTGTCCAATTGCAACATGTTATTCTACACACTTCCACATATTTGTAAGTGCACTATCAAGTGTTGAGCCCTTGCTTTTGGTCCTTTGTCGAACATTTAAGTGTCATAGTGCAGCTTTAATCTCCATAATCTGTATGTAGGGCAATACAGAGATACACACACACACACATATAGACATACAGTATATATGTATATAAATATAATAATATACTTATCTCTCTCTCTCTCTCTATATATATATATATATATATATATATATATACACACACTCTCACACACACACACACACACACACACATACACACACACACAAAATGGAGCAGGGAGCAATGGATTTGTGCTCTGCTTAACTAAGTGTATGGGCATGTGCAGTGGCATTATGGCTTGTTTGCACATTGCTAAGCAGTGCACAAATGGGCAGCGCATTGCTTACACCAAAGACTTACTGTTCCATAAACTAACTCCAGTCCACAGCCAGCTGTACTCCAGGCCAGGATTACGATATGATTAAAAACACTCAAAGCTGTATCCATCTATATACTCAGGTCCATAAATGAATCTACATCTTCAATCACTGTGTGCAGTATGTAATATTCACCTTTCTATTTATGTCTTCCAAATCTCATATGCTTAATGAGTGATGTATTTATCAGCATATTATTTTCCTTTGCCAAAATGGTCAATTTAGTCAAGTTATTTATCAGACAGGCCCCATTTGTAACACATGTAATCAGTATACCCAATTTCAAGTCATCTGTATACAGACTGTAGAACAACTCAAATGAAATGGCTAGGTCTACAGAGAAATCTGAACAGATATGGGCCTAGGACAGAGCTCTGTGAGACACCCTGACTGTAACCAATTATTCCACTTGTCCAATTGCTCTATGATATTTTCCATGTCCTATATGTAAACCATGCAGCTATCCATATTATCAAGAGTGCATCAGTATCTAGTTGTTCTAGTTTATTGATCAGTGTTTTGTGTATGGCCCTGTCAAATCTCTATAAATTACATCACAGCACAATTTGTCATTCATAGCTGTTATTATATTGTCATAGTACATCATGTTGCAGGTGGAAATTAGATCTATTTTTAACATATGCATGCTAATATATGGCTTCAAGTCCCAACCTTTACAATTCTGATACTGATTAAGCCAGTATTACTTAATATGTTTAAATAGGTATTGGATACGCATAGCAGAAGCAAATGTGTAATTGATATGTGAAACAGGTTAATACTAGTATAGCACACATAGAGTCACAGTCTGTAAAACAATACACATTACTCCCTAACATGCCAAATATCTGGATATCTCAGGATTAGAGCCCTGAACACTATCACACAAGCTACCTGCCTTAGGTCCTTTGAGCCATAGAGGTTGCTTGACAGTCAGGGGATCATTCAGCACACCATGATCTGCATAACTAAGTACTTTGCTATTCTCAGTTAACTAACCCATAATATGTAAGTTCATATTGTACATTACTGTTCTGATGCTCTGTGGCATGCTCTGTGAAATGATCATACAGCATAGATGATTTATTGTTATGGAAGTTACAAGGGGACACTTCTGTTTTTAGGGGTGTAGGAACAAAAGCCCATGTTCTGCTAGGACACATACACTAGTCTGACTATCATTTAACCTCACTTTCTTACATGTCCCTTGAATAAAGTACCAGTAATCTGTTGCAGTAAGACTGCTTGAAAATTCCATCCATGAAGCCTATCAAATACAAATGCTGACATGTCAGTGGAATGGGTGTCTGTAGTTCCATGTGGATGTAACTTCTATCCAAATAGCCCAATATAGTTGCCTGTATAATTTGCACAGTCCATAGCTACTATAACATAACATAACAATCCACTATACTACTGTGTAGGTTATGGACTTGCCTTACAAGTGCAGCAGTTGACACAACTGTAGTTAAGTGGGATCTATATTATTTGAACGAAAGTTCAAATTGTCGATCGTGAAAATGCAGATAATCTAATCCTGTATTGTGGGGGACTGCGCCCCTCACACCCCCTGCTAATTATATATACCAACTCTGAGATCACACTACAGTGAGGAAAGGGCAAATTTCCTGAGCTTCACTGTACCGCAATCTCACAAAACAGACATCGATTATCAGCATTTTCGCTGTTTACAGTGATCGACATTTTGAACTTTCATTCAAATAATATAGACCCATTTAGGGCTGACTCTAATGCGAGCAATACACAGCAAATAAATGGCTAGTAGAGGATGTGTGATTTGGCTGGCATCAATTTTCATATATGTATGTGAATAGGAGTAAGGTGTTAGTCCCTAGGTTCCTAGGTTGTCAGTGAATGTGCTATGTGTTGTCACTTAGCCAAAGCTAGGGCATACTGAGCATGCCTATATCTGCCTACAGGGATATCAGCAGGGGGTTCCTCCTCCGGGACCTCCTGTGACTGTGACTATAGTGACCTAGGCACTGGTGGGGGGCTGTGTTTCCCTTCCCTTTGCTGATCCTGCTGTGTTGTTTCCACAGAATCAGATTGCGTAGAGTAGCACATACTGTGCATATCTGTGCACATGTGGCTGGAATATACTACAGGGCTCTACCAGATATATCAAGGCACCAGAACTGTAACTTCAGAAGCCCAAACACATGCTCTATGATGTTCCTAGTTTGTGTGTGTGTCTCATTATGGCATTCTTCCATCGGTGTCTGTACATTTCTGATGAGTGTCTTCATCCATGGTTCCAGGGCATAGCCAGCATCCCCCAGTAAATTTCCCTGTGGGATGTCTCCCCTAGTAAACACCATGTACAACTGTGATATGTGCCAGATATAGGAGTCATGATAACTGCCATGGTTGCCAGCACACACATTCAAGATAATCTCTTGGGTACTGCACATGACTTGTCGGTTGATGGAGTGGTATTCTTGAGATTAACATAGATTCTATCCTGGTCACCAGGTGGTGCCTTGCTATGTACATGAGTGCAACCTATGGCACCCAGTACTTTAGGGTAGTGTGCTACATAGTAGAAGTGTTGCATATTGCTGGCCAAGGGGAAAAGATATGTACTTACCTGCATGTGGGAGCATAGCATCCAGAAATTGGTGGAGTACCCTGGATGCAGATGCCTGTGACACCCCCATCATGCCCCAAGTTGGTCTTTGAAAGGTACCATAGCTAGTATCCTAAGGGCTACACATACCTTATTTTCCACTGTAATTGGTTCCCCACTGTTGACTCTGGCTCTGAGTTGAGGAAGGCAGAGGTCACTGAGCTCTTGAAGTATGTCCCTGTCCACCCTGTAGCACTCTACAATCTCCAGTTCATGTAGCTCTTGGTAGGTTACCCTGGGTCTGAACATCTTCTCCTTCTTGGCCAAGGCCTATTGTCAGCAGAACCAGCAGTAGTGGCTTTACCATGTAGCACATACAGATGTAGAAAAGCTGCATCAATCCCTAGAATTATCTCATTTAAAATTTCCAAATCTCTACTCTAATACAGAATATTTAAGGAAAACCAAAATGTAGGGTGTATGCATACTTTATACAGGTCTTCTGTAGGTCCACCATGTGGGATTGGCTAATTATGATGCAGTTCACTTGCTTAGGTGTAATTGACATGATTTAAATGCCCTATTTTACTGCATGACATGGTGCACATGTGTGGAGCAGTATAGCTTATAGAAAAGTATATATTATTAATTGAATATATCTAGTTTTCCTTGACAGATGCCTACATCATCACTGTCACTTGGGTGGTCTGCTCGAGAAAACATAATAAGCTATGTGGTGTGCCATGCAAACCCACATGCTGAGCTCTATAAAATCCTAAAAGTAACACCATGGGAATATCAAAACTGTGCAGGCGCCTACACGAATGGGATATGCAGACATGGTTGCTCCTTTCAGCGAGTCAACAAAGGAACTTCATTTCCATACATATTCATGCTGACAGCCTGGAAACTACATGGTTCTTAACACTAAATGCTGGGTAACAGCACAAATGCAATGTTCTGCAGACCCGATGCAGGGTCTTACAATACATTTATGTAAACTAGATTATAGATGTTAGTTTAAACTTTTTTTCTATTAAGCATGTTTGTGGAATGCTGCACATAGAGCAAATGTGAACATTATTAGAAAAATGTATTCATTTTACATGTCCCCTTCCTTTTACAAACTTACACTGTGTATGTTTTGCATATATATATATATATATATATATATATATATATATATATATATATATATATATATGCGTGTGCTCTACTATTTTCAGGGGAGTTATTTCCATATTTGTGGACTTTTACACCCCCTTCTGTCTGTATAGACTCCTTTATGTGGAAAGTTTCCACGTACATTCCGAATATGTGCACAGAGTCTACATGGTTGTCTTTCACCTTGTTAGATCACTTCACCTGCCTCATTTGTATAAGATTCACCTGCTTAAGCAGAAATTTACATTGCATGGAAGTTTCCCTGTTTGTAAGTGCTTGCACTTACAAAGCGACATTTACTGAATCTAAAAATGTTTGCGTTCATGTGCGCATCGTGGCAGGATACATACACGAAAAAATCACATAGGCTTTACTGAATTGCCCCTGTGTTTATTTTTCCATAGTGGGGTTGTCATAGTGTTGGAAAATGCTTTTTACTCTCTTTTTCTGATCAAAAAAATTTTACTTCTGTGTACTGGTAGTGCCCCAGGATAGATGCGCCGTTTTCAGCTTGACCATGGAATAGATTTAGTCTAACAGTCGGTTCTTCTTCCAATCAAAGAAAGAAAAAGTTAAGCACACAACTTTAGCCACCACAAGAGGCAAGCAATTTGCCTCAGGCACAGGTGGGGGAATCTGCTGTGGTAATTTGTTGTACTTCAGACCACTCATCTTTTACCCCAGATTCCTCTGGTGTAACACCTACAACCGCTATGGAACAGAAGCTAGCCATGTCTTCTGTGGTTGTTGGTGTCCCCTTATTGGGCAAGAAAGAGCCACTCTTGTAGGTCCTGGGACAGGGAACAGAGTAGGTTTCCCTGTTGTGTCAGAATGCTGTGCCCATTCCTGGGGAAGCAGCAGCTGCCATTAGTAACATGGGTGGCTCCATTTTTCCTATCAAAAAGAAACAGAAAACTAAGCATGTATCTACTCTGCCTCAAATTTCTTTAGATAGTGAGATTGGGGAAATTATCGATAGGTATAAGGAAAAAAAGTGTGTACTTCTGTGACTTTGAATTTCAGTAGTTTAAACGCTCAGGTTCATATGTTAAAGTTTATTCTGCTGACATATTGTGAAATATCGGGGATGTTTTATCTACAGTTGCTTCTTGTGAAGAAAAATCTATTTTAAATAACTTAGTTTCTTTTTTACACAGATCACTACTCATTGTTTGCAGTGTGCATATGATTCTTTTGATACTTCTTCCAGGGCTATGGCCACTGGTATCGCTTTAAGGAGGTTTGCTTGATTGCATTATCAGAACCTCCCAGATAATGTAAAGAATGAGATTTTAAATTCTCGCTTGGCTAGAGAATTAGTACTTGGCTCCTGTGCTGCAGAGGTAATCAAAAAGTATGATGAAAGGGGCAAGCTGATCCAGGGAATCCCTAAGATTTTTCATCCATCCTTTTCCAAATTGTCCAAGGAATTTTTTTCCCCTCATCCAGTTTCAGCAAAAAACAAATTAAGTAGGCTCAACAGAATTCAGGTAAACAGACATTAAGAAGAAGTGGCAAGGAGGTTCCAAAAAGAGGTCTCAATCCTCCCAAAAAACAAGGACACTCCAACAAGTCTGAATGACTATTCAAGAGACCTTGTGACCCTACTCCACCACACCCTTTTTCTGTTCCAGAAGATCTGAATCACCATTTTTCACTCAGGGAACAGATTGTTTCTGAAAAATGGATTCTGAAAGTTATTTAACAAAGTTGCAGTTGGCAGTGGGAGGAAATCCTTCCCTTCCAGGAGGTCATTCCTCATCCTGCAGATCAGAATCTTTTGTCTCCACCTGTTCTTCATCACATGCTGTCCCAAGGAGTGATAGAACCAGTTTCTCTTTCCCAGGTAAGGAAGGGTTTTTAATAAAGGATATTTCTAGTCCCAAAGAAAGAAAGAAAGAAAGAAAATGGTTGGGGACCAGTTTTCCCAAACCTTTTTGTAATATTGCCCAAATTCAAAATGATATCATCTCACAACCTGTTGCATCTTCTTCCTCTTTCAAGTTTCATGGTAATATTAGACTTAAGCAGAGGCTTATCATCACATTCTTATTCATCCAGACGTTGGATGTTTCTTAAGGTCTTGAGTATCTGGATCACATTATTGGTTTTCTGTCCTATCCTTGGGACTATACACTACATCAAGAGTGTCCACAAAGTGTCTAGCTCCAGTTATAGCACCTTGCAGGCTAAATGGAATCCACATTTTTCTATATTTGATAACTTGCTTATCTTTGCAGAGTCTATTTCAAAATGTCAGGAACCCTTGTCTTGGGTGAGAGATCTCTTGCACAAGGTGGGATTCCAAAAGAATATTGAAAAGCCTTTCTTGGCTCCCTCACACAGTATTGTGTTTTTGGGTTGTTAACTAGACACCTCAGTTCAAGAGGTTTTCTTCCACAGGAAAAGCTAGATCTTTACTTACGTCTACATCTAAGGTTTTCCACTAAGATGCCAGTCACTGTGAGGAAATACCTCAGGATTTTGGAACTGATGACATCAATGATTCTCATGATATCCCTGGCAAGGCTACACATAAGAAAGATACAGAGGCATCAAATCTCTTTGGTCTCAGCATCAAAAACCTTTATCTTTTCAGATGCCAGTACTAGGATTTGTTGGAAGAGAAATCACTTGGTAGAGACAACAGATATCATTAAATCCAGATCTGCCCTTCTCCCACTCTGCTCCAAAGCAGTCAGCCACCACAGATGCTTATGAATTTATTGGAGAACAGTTACAGGAGAGATAAAAGTACTGGTGGTGTGGGAAACCAAGGGGAATTAAAAGCACGCATGGAGCTGCTTGTTCTGATCAAGGCACTCAATTCTCTGAAACATTTTTGGTCCCTTGGACCTCTACAAGTGGTTACAGACAATGCAGCAATGATGTAGAACATCAACAAGCAAGGGGAACTAGATCATACCCCGTTTGCAGACTAGCTATGTTAATTTGGTATATAGCTTCACAGCACACTATCACTCTGCAGGCATCCTACATTCCATCAGAGCAAAACTGTGTGGCAGGAAAGCTGAGTAGGATCAGAATAAACCCTCCTGAATGGGAAGTAGATCAGGAGGTCTTCCAAGATTTGATCCATCTGTGGGGAATTCCTCAAGTAGACCTCTTTGCTTCATCTCTGAACAAATAGCAAAATTCTGTTCCAGGACTTCATGCAAGAAGGTCTGGAAGACAGGTGCCTTTTCTTTTCTTTTCTTTTCCTTGGACTGGAATGTTGCCATATGTCTTTCCACCCTTTCCACTACTATCCAGAGAACTTCTAGGAAACGGCTAGAGACAAGTACCACCATAAGCTTCCTCACAGAATAAATCTATTCACACAAGAAAAGGGGTGTTTGATGTACCTCAACATAAATCACCTTCAAATGACTGCTTGGATGACAAGATTTTAATTCCTTTGGGCACTTGTTTTCTGATGATGTGCTGTAGGCACTAATGGAGGCAAGAAAGCCTGCTACTATAAAATTATATATTAGCAAATGGAAAAGTTTTTCTACTTAGTGCCAACAACATAACCATCACTTACTCAGTGCTAGCTGTTCTCTGGTTTTATATGTGTGAATTACTATCATATGTCCTTTCTATTCTTTTATCAAGGTTCATTTCCACCCATTTCAGCATGTCTACTCATGGTTCCCCCATATTTAAGACAATCACACGTCAAATTGTTCTTGAAAGGGTTTTTGCATAATAGGACTTCAAGTAATCTGCTGGCATCTCCTTGGGATCTTAATTTTGTGTTAGAGAAACTAACACTTCTTCCATTTGAACCCGCTAATCTGGTTGAACTGAGGTTCTTAACATGGAAAACAATTTTATTGATAGCAGTGATTTCTGGAAGAAAGGTATCTAAGTTGCAAGTTCTTATGATGGGTTAGCCCTACCTCATTTTCCACAAGAACCGGGATTATTTGAGAACTAATCATTCTTTTATGCCTAATGTGGTATCCAAGTTTACTTTAAGACAGACTATCCATCTCCTTATTTTATTAACTGACTCTAAAAATGAGGGAGAAAGGATACTTCGTACATTGGATGTCCACAGGCAACTCAGCTGCTATCTTGACAAAACTAAATCTATCAGATATTTGGATTAAGTGTTCCTTTCTTGTGAAGGTAAGAGGAAGGGGCAACCATTTTCAAAACAGACTATTTCCACATGGTTGTCTAAGGCTATTACCTTTTGTTATACCCACCATGACAAATCTATTTCAGGCAGGGTCTAGTCCCATTCTACTAGGACCTTGGCTTTTTCTATGGCTTTTTGGAAAGGGATGTATTCTAGAAGTATTCTAGAAGCTGCCACTTTGTCCTCTATACATACTTTTACAAAATATTGCAAGCTTGATTCCTTCTCTAGGTCTAGATCATGCTTTGCTATGATCATTCTCCAGGGGCTCCTAAACCCTTCTCTTTCCACCTGCCAAATATAGTTAGCTATGGTAATCTGCCCATATAGCTAAGGCTACTGCAGGAGTGATCAATATGAAGAACATAGTACAGTCGTTATCAGTTTTACTTACCGTAACAGTAGATTTTCGAATGATCAGTACTGCAGTAGCCCCTCCCTCCCTTGTTTTTTGGTGTGTTTTTTATGCCAGGGTGTGGACATTCATTTTTTTGTTATTTCTAGCATTGTCCTTTCAGGGCTCAGACTCCTTCCCTCTACTGGCAGAAAAGCTCTAAAGGGCTTCATACCCAAATTTGTCTTTTAGTCAGCTCAGCTCAAGCTGCTTGACAGTTTTCATGAGTGGAAGGTGCCCTGAAGTATTCGAAGCTGACCAGCTGATATCTCTTTTTCAGGAAATAAACTATATAGCTAACGCTACTGCAGTAGTAAGCATTTTAAAATCTACTCTTATGGTAATTTCAGTTTACACAACTGTACTTTCTAAACTTACGAATACAGCTAGAGTAGGTGTTATTGTTGTCTTTTGAATTACTTGCAACTTTAAAATCAAGTTAGTGTTGCATTTCATCATGATATGTTTGAGGGACTTACTAACTAGTTTTAAATACTTTTTATAATGATGAAGGTGACATCTATTACAGATGGACAGAAGCATTTGTTTTTCATTTTCTTATCCAGTTTGTTGATTTGACAGTTTCATTGTGTGGGTTTAGTTTTCAATTTGCAATCATGTGCAAATTAGATTGGTAAAATTCAGAGGAATAGGCAGCAGCTCCACAATTTATTTTGTTCTCAAGTTTGGGGAGACATTTTTTGGGTGATATCCGGCTGGAGACTGACCAGGGCACCAGATGATATGGTTACAGCTCTGGCCATACCATTTTTGATTAATAAAAAAATATTAGTAAATAACAAGTAACTGCTTTTGGAGTAATCCTTGAATTTTGAAGAGATAGTAAGGAGTCACAAAACGATTTTCAGATAGATGGTCACAGAGTGATGGTCTGATTTGACTACTTATGGGATAATCAGGGAGAAGGTCACACTGTGATAGTCAGATGTGACTACAAAGGGGGTAATCAGCAGAGTGATACAATTGGAGTAAACTTTTTGGAGCACAAAATCTAGAAGATTCATACCCTTACACGTTCATAGGTTGGTACTAGGTTATCAGACCTAGGGCCTATACAAGACTTGCCATGACAATTCCCTGGATATTTCTTCCCAGAATATTTACTTCCCTGGACCCCTGTCTAGCAGGATGACTGACGTGATCCCCAAGGTGAATTTCCTATCTCCCATCCAATTGTCAAGGTTCCTTTTGAAGAGGGCCAAGGAGGTTCTCTGCTTGACATGTATGGACAGTCTATTCCAGAGTATGGGGAGTCTCTGGGTCAGGAACCTATCCCTCCAGCATGTTTTGTTCACTGTGATGACAAAGTTTAGATCCCTGGAATGTGTGGCTCTGAGGGATTGGGATTTCTTTAAGTGGAGCATGTCCAACAGCTCAGGGTTTGACATGGCCTTATACATTAAGCAGAGATCACCTCTGAGTAGATGATATGCCACAGAGTATAGCTGGAGTTTTTTAGACAGTCAGCATAGGGCATCTGCTTTAGGCCTGTGATTCTTTTAGTGAGTTATTTCTGTGGCCTTTCCAGCTGTTGCAGATGTCTTGTGAGAGATATACCAAATGGGGCGTTGTACTGTATAATGGATCTAATGAGGGGTGAGTACAGTGGGACAATGACCTCCTTTTTTCTGGATAAAAAGCCCTTAGTGATGAGGTGTGCTACATAGAAGGATTTCCTGACTGTTGTGGCAATGTGGGTTTCAAAGGTGAGGCCACTGTCTACCTGTGTCCCTAAGTCTCTCATCACACTTTTGGTGTTTAGTGTACTGTCACCTATGTGATGATTCATGGGTACTTGTTTTTTCCCAAAGGGGATAACTATACATTTCATGGCATTAAGCTTGAGCCCATGGCTCTGGCACCAAGCATCTGTTTCTGTAAGGCCCTTGTGTAGAATATCCCCATCATTTGGGGCTTCAGTAATGGCTCCCAGTTTGCAGTCATCTGAGAACGTTGTTAGCCAGAGTCCCTTAGTGTTGGCTTGTACATCAGAGAAGTAGATGCTAAACAACAGCCGTCCCAGGACTGAACCCTGAGGTACTCCACTTGTCACCTGTCTGGAGCTGGATTTGGAGTCGGCTGCTTTTACAGTCTGGTTTCCGTCAGTAAGCCAGATGGCAACTCATCGAGTGATGTAGAGATTTATGCCCAGCTTAGTAAGTTTATCTATGATTCCAGAGTGTGGGATGGTGTCATAGGCCTTGGAGAGGTCCAGATAGGCTGTGTGGATCTCCTTACCCATGTCCACAGCCCTGGAGACTGATTCAAAGAAGTCAATCAGGTTCAGGAGACAAGATTGGCTCTTCATGAACCCAAACTGGGTGGGGTCCAGTGTTTGAAGGTTGCCAATGTCTTTGTTTATAAGTTCCATGATAATGCGTTCCATGCCCTTACAGATCAGGCTCATCAGACTGATGGGACGGTAGTTCCCGGGATCCAAGGTGGAACCCCCTTTGTGGAGTGGGATAAATGTAGCTGTGCACCACTCAGTGGGCACAAAGCCTGAGGTGAGGCTATGATTAAACATGACAATTAGGTGAGGTGCCAGTTCATTTTGTAGTTCATGTATTACACAGCCCAGGATGTCATCTGGTCCCATGGCTGCTGTATTCTTAGCTTTGCAGAGTGCAGTTTCTACCTGTGTGGCTGTGATTACCAGAATTTGGCAATCTTTTGGTATTAAGATGGGCCCTTTAGGGGGTGAGAGGGGGGTGAAGTTGGCACTAAATCTATCTGCCAGAATATTGGCAATATCCTTGGGATCAGTATATTTAATACCATTCTGTTGTAGCTCAGAGCAGATCTGAGCATTGTCATTTAGATTCTTGACATAACTATAGAATGCCTTGTGGTTGTCTTTGGAATCTTTAGCAATTTTATTTTCGTAACTTGCTTTGGAGGATTTTATGAGGGATCTCAGCTTATTACTGAGGCTGGTAAGGGAGTTTTTTGCATCCTGGGATTTTCCTCTTTTCTACAACAGTTTCTTCCTTCAGTTGTATAATTTGTTTATGGCAGGGACCACCAGATTGGCTTCATTTTTTTGGAGGAGAGCATCTTGGTTCTATTTGGGATGGCACAGTTCATGCACAAGTGGATGTGCTTGTGCAGTGCGTTAGTGTGGGATTCAGCAGTCAAACTTTCAGCTCCCATCTGCATGGGTGTCATGAAGTTTGTCACTTCTGATTTGAGTAGCATGAAGTTGGCTTTGGACAAGTTTTTACAGAGGTTTCCTTACTGGGGGGTGGGGGTGGGATGTGGATGTCAAGGGTAATTAGCTTATGGTCAGACCTGACCAATTAGGTGGTGACCACTGGTGTGTAGCATCTATCTCCCATGTTGGTAATGACCAAGTCTAGGATACTGGAGCCCCTGGTGGGACAATGGATTAGTTGATCCAGGGCATTGGAATTTATGAATTCCAAGAACCGTTGGGAAAAGGTGTTGGTACCTGAGTAGCTTTCCCAGTTAATGGCAGGGTAGTTGAAATCATCCAGTATTAGGGTGTTTGGTTGTATCTTAATATTTTCCAGTATGTTTAGAAAGCTGTAGTGAGAATATTGGGGCATGGTGGGGGATCTGTAGCCAGCTACAATTTGGATTGTAGTCTTACCTAGTGTTAGTTGCACCTGGAGAATTTCAGATGCATTGTGTAGGGCAACTAGCCTTGATGTGTAAGTGGATAATTTGTCAAATGTATTAAAATTCCAGTAGTTAAGAAATCTCTGGGAATATTTCTGGTTGGTAATACATGTTTGATAGATGCATTCTATGTTTCCCCCAAATGCAACAGTGACCATTCCATTCCTTTATAATGCATTTTTATAACATTGCTCCTTTGTGTTGTTATGGATATGGAACTTCTCTACCTTGTGGATCTTTCCTTCCCAGCTTTCAGCCAAAAAGAGATTTTATGCCCAGATATAATATGCTGGTTACCAAATGCAAAATAAAATAAAATGAATTAATAAATAAAATAAATGTGTAGATACATGAAATAATCCATCCTCTCTGAGGGGAAGACTCCAGTTATGAAAGAAATGCTGAAGATGTGCATAAACAGAGTACAGTGAAGCCAACACAAAGCTTCAGGTTTTGATGCTAGTATGTTTTATTTCTTTAATTGTGTGTATATTTTTCCTAGCAATGATGCAGGTGAGATAAGCAGCTGTAGTTATTTACCTTATTTTATTTACATTATTTCTTTAATTGTGTGTATATTTTTTCCTAGCAATGATGCAGGTGAGATAAGCAGTGGTAGTTATTTACCTTATTTTATTTACATTATTTCTTTAATTGTGTGTATATTTTTCCTAGCAATGATGCAGGTGAGATAAGCAGCTGTAGTTATTTACCTTATTTTATTTACATTATTTCTTTAATTGTGTGCATATTTTTCCTAGCAATGGCGCAGGTGAGATAAGCAGCTGTAGTTATTTACCTTATTTTATTTATATATGGTGGAAAACATGCTTTTTTTTTTTTCGTTACAGCATATTCAGTTCACATGACTGCTACAGCCATTTACATGATAATGAATCAGTGGGATGCAGGCAAGCTACTTGCTCTCAGTGCATTTCAAAAATAAGTAATTTGGCTCTCTCATTTCTCTCCCTCAGGGCTTGATTCCATAATCAGTGCACCATTTCCTGCCATCTTCATAATCCCAATAAATGTTACTAACAATGACAACATTGCAAGAATGATGACTGAAAGGGAAATATCACAGTCATTAATGTCTGTTAGGTTGTAATGAAATCCTTTAATCTCCTGCTTTGAAGACAGATTTTGCTTGCATACCAGCAGCAAAATACCTTGGCAAAGAAATGCAGGCATTCTATTATGATATTAGTATAGATTTTTATTATTTCCTTACCTCACACACCACACTTCATTTCAAAATAATGAAACATTTTCTCTAACTTTCTTCCTCAGATCATTATATAACAAAACTATATCAAATCAAAATTGTCTTGAATCTGTTTACCTACACATCACCCGAGAAACGAAAAGTTATTCCATTTCCTTTCTAGCTACCAGCAATCGAAAAACATGACTTAGTGTGAGTGTGCATACATATATAAACATATATTAATTTCAAATACAGATTACATAGGATAAATAGATTTGCATTTTGCAAACAAGTGGAAAGTCAATCCTGCTGTATTATTTCAAAGATACAATACAATGTTTTTTTCTTCTGCTGCTTCTTTCTTGATGCAAGTAATTATAAACATTTTCTGTAAGAATAAAACATATTTATAGTCCAAAGTAGGTAAAGTATCACCATGATCCATCGGGGATATGAATAATTTCTTCTGCCTTCACACACACACACACACACACACACACACACACACACACACACACACACACACACACACACACACACACACACACACACACACACAAATAATTACTAAGAAAATGAGTAAAAACATACAGGCAAGCAATGCATAGCACTGAGTTGCTCAGTATAGAAGATAACCAAAGTTTCACTTACCTAACCTGGAGTATAATTTGGGAAACATGAACAAAATTGATATACCATAATTTGCATACATTTACAAAAGCAACAGTAATCTCTGACAGTAACTTCATCACTGTTGCGAACAATAAGTTCAAAGCTCTGTCGTAAGCTTGGTTATTTTGCAAACAGTCTGAAGTGTCAATGTTCTTGCTTATTTAGATGCTTGTTATTTCAATGTTTCCTTTATTGTTATACCTTATCTGGTGTAATTATCATCACATTTATTTTATTTTTTACTTACTTTATTTATTTATTGTACTAGAATGATTGGATATGCACACCTACCCTGCTTGTCTCCAGTGACTTGGGTGTATCTTACTAGACCTATTCAGCAGCTGGAAAGATTCCAGGGGCTCCTAAAAAAAAAAAAAAAACAATTATGGGTCTAAAAAACTGAGGTACCAGGAGATCCTGGAGTCTCTGTCCATTTATTCAGCGATCTATTGACCTATTAGTAGTGATTTTTGTCTTGCTTTTTGAGTCATTACGGATCCAGCAGTCCAAGACCCATCTTTAGAAATTGAACAGTCCAGTGCATACTAGGACCAGGGATCTGAACCTGCTTCATCACACAATCTCTGGAACAAACTCCCACTTCATATCAAACACTGTGACACACTATCTTCCTTTTAGAAAGAGTTAGTCAATTGGATGGGGATTCATCATTTCACCCCTAACATGACTCACCTATTGCACCTTAAAAAAGGAGGTAAGGTCTAACAGTGATTACTGAGAAGGTGTAAAAGGCCACATAGCCCATCTGCATTGTATTTTCAATCTGTCTAGGATTTTATGGATTCCATTTGATATATCTTTTGATTATTCATCAGGATGACTCAGCTTCATCAGCAACATGCATGCGTTTGCTGACTAGCTCTCGCAACTCTTCAAACTGGTCAAAGATATCTTAATTCAAGATTCGATGGAGTCAATGAACTGAAGATTCGATGGAGTCCTCTCAGTGAAGTGAAATTCGATCATATGAGGATTCGATAGTTTCAAGGGGACCTGTAGATATATATATATATATATATATATATATATATATATATATATATATATATATATATAGATATATATATTTATGTAGACATATACATACATAGGCCACAGGGCCAGTGGAAGCTATGGCCCAAACTGCAGAATCCTATATAAACGCATTCTACAGACATCTCCAGGAATGCATGGATCATGCTATCCCAAACAAAACAAAAACCCAAACATCCAAAGGCAGGCGTCCAGTCTGGTGGACCCCAGCCATAAATAAACTGTACAACAGAAGGAGGAAGATACTACATGATAGAGCAAAATCCCTAATAGGGAAGGCATCTCTGATCAGTACTAGCAAAAAATTACGATCCCTCATAAAATCCTCCAAGGCCAGCTTCGAGAGAAAAATTGCTCAGGACACTAAAGACAATCATAAGGCTTTTTTCAGTTATGTTAGGAACCTGGGATGCAACTCCCAGACTTGTTCTGAGTTGATTCTAAACAACAAAAAATACACTGAACCCACAGACATCGCCAATATCCTGGCAGACAGGTTCAGTGCAAACTTCTCCACCCCCTACCCCCCAAAAAAAGAGCAAGTATCTATCCCAGTAGAGGGCTGCCTCCCAAACATCTTTGATGCTCAGGTGAAGGCTGCCCTCTCCAAAGCAAAAAATACTGCTTCCATGAGACCAGATGGCATCTCGGGTTGTGTCCTACATGAACTCCAAGAAGAACTAATCCCTCAAATAAAACAGCTGTACAATCTCAGCCTCACTACAGGATATGTGCCCACAGAATGGCGTACAGCAACAGTGGTCCCACTCCACAAAGGTGGAGCCTCTATGGACCCTGGAAACTATTGCCCCATAAGCCTGACTAGCTTAGTCTGCAAGACTATAAAGAGGATCATCATGGAGCTTATAAACAAAGACATTGGGGACCTACAGACACTAGATACTACCCAGTTCGGCTTCATCAAGTGCAGATCCTGCCTTTTGAACCTGGTTGACTTCTTCGAAACAGTCACTAAAGCCATAGATGAAGGGAAGGTAGTCCACTCAGCCTATCTGGACCTAGCAAAGGCATTTGACACAATACCCCACTCGGGCATCATAGATAAGCTATCCAGCTTAAATATAAACCCCTATGTCACAAGATGGCTCGCAAACTGGCTCAAAGACAGAAACCACAGAGTGAGAGTTCCTGTAGCCATGTCAGACTCGAAACCAGTCACAAGTGGTGTCCCACAAGGTTCTGTCCTGGGACCGCTCTTGTTCGGAATATACTTTTCCGAGGTACAGGCCAAAGTGGGAGGACTATGGCTCACTAAGATCGGAGACGACTGCAAACTAGGCCCCATAATCAACTCTCCAGCTGACAAAAACATCTTTCAAAAAGGTCTCACAGAAACGGATAACTGGTGCCAGCGCCACGGTCTAAAGCTAAATGCCCAAATTACCACATAGGCGGTAACCCATTAAATACAGAGAAAGAAATTAGGGATCTGGGGACCCAAGTTGATAGCAATCTCTCCTTTGACAACCACATTGCCAAAGTGGTTAGAAAGACCTTTTACATAGCCCACCTCATCATGAAAGGATTCATCTCTAGATCAAGATAGGTAATCGTGCCCCTTTATTCATCCCTCATCAGGCCCATCATAGAATACAATGCTCCTTTTGGGATGTACTTTACCCGACACCTGCAGCAATTAGAAAGACCACAAAAGTACTTCATCAAGAGGATCAAGGGACTCAAACAGATGCCATATGCTGCTCGGTTAAAAAAACTCCAGCTCTACTCAGTTGCATACCGCCTACTTCGAGGCGATCTATGCCTGACATATAAAGCTATGTCCAATCCAGAATTAATGGACATGCTCCACCTCAGTAAATCTAAATCCCTTAGAGCCACATGCTCAAGGGACTTGAACCTCAGCACTGAAATAAATAGAACTTGCTGGAGGGACAGATTCCTAACCCAGAGGCTCCCTTCGCTCTGGAATAGAATTCCAATCCATGTTAGGCAGAGCACCTCACTGAATCTCTTCAAGAAGAATCTTGATGAGTGGATGGGGGATCGTAGGTTTGTCCCGGGGATTACTTCCATGTCACTATTAGACAGAAGCACAGCAAACTAAACCTTAAAAAGGGCAAATATACTCAAATCGAGGGGTGGCGTAAGCCAAACAAAATCGGGCTAGGCTTATAATTGCCCCAGGGCAGATAGCCTAGTATGAACCTATGAACCTATATACTATATCTATCTCTCTCTCTCTCTATATGTGTGTGTGTGTGTGTATATATATATATATATATATATATATATATATATATATATATATATATATATATATATATATATATATATATATATATATATATATGTATATGTATACATATTTTTTTAAACAGGTAGAAAACCAAATTTGTAACCAGAGAAAATTATATATGACATGAAAAGAATATGAGGATGCTTCTCCTAACATTGATCTACAGACAGAGAAAAGACAGATCATTATCAATTTAACTCAGGAAGTAATGATTATGTTATTGGAAAAAGCAGAAATATGTGGTTCAGGGCACCAATCTAGACAATTCACCTTTAGTAAGTAGACAAGTAAATCAAGAACAGTTGCATATGTTCAACATTAAAACTACAGAAAGTAGAATAGCAACTTCTCACTTAGAGATACGTAAACTAGGGAGTCAAAAATTATGCTGAAAGAATATATGATAGCAAGTATATACTATTATGCATTTCTTGCCAGTGAGTTTTAGACTGTGTCTCTGAGACCAGGTATTAGTCTGTGTTAGGCCATCTTGGAGGTTATTTGTGTCTTTGAGACACTTTGTGACTGTGCCTCATTTGCAATTATCTACAAACTTATTCAGCCAGAGGCCCATGATATTAGCCTTGATACCAGAGAAACAGATGCCAAAAAGGAGCTGCCCCAAGACTATTGCTATGCATTTATATGTCTATGGCAGAACTTAAACTTACAATCTTCTCAACCAAAATCAGATGCCTTATCCTTTGTGCCACACTTACAAAGTCCACCTCAGTGATTTCAACAATGTGTTATATTAGTTTCCAAAGTAGTGCAGGGCTTACAAGTCTCAGTCTTTCAACCAGCATTCTTACACAGGCATAGCTACCCTCCATGTCAGGACAATAGCTTCCCATTCACAGGTTTTATTCCTCTCTAGGCTCTGCAGGTTGGTTTCTCTCTTCACATAGCTTTTCTGCTGAATCATTCCCTAGAATCCTCCCAAGAGGAGTAGTTTCTGCCCAGGTAATTGTAGTTTATTGGCTGTTTGGGCAGTTTTTCCATCTCTTTCAACTTTCTGGTTTAAAAGCCCACATTTGCACTTGTTTCCCACCTTTCCCATAAATAGTCTAGTCCAGATACAGATTTGCTGTATCCAGGACTGATTGTAAGCTTCTGACTGATGCCAAAAAGTCTGCTCTTCAATTTTTCCCTTAGATCTGCTAGTTCTCTCCTCTCCTGCCCTTTTACTAGCTTATTAGTCTAACACATTACCAGACTTCTTGTAACAATTATAGTAGCACACAAAAGTGTTACCAGAACTAAATGTTCGACAAGGAAACATCTCCAGCACTTCTTATTAATGCCCACCCCTCCAGACTTGTCTAAAGGTCAGTTCCCTGTGCTTTCTTCTACTAACCTGGTGAACTTGGGCATCCTGAGGCAATGTAGCAACTGCCTCATGTACACCGACAACCCTCTCCTCTTACCTCCCAACACGCAGACTTGCAAGAGATGCACTTATATATCCAAATTGGAAGCCAGGCACTCTCCATCCAAGATTGGAATAGCTGGCCAAGAGGAGGATGTCAACACTTGCACCACACCACATGGAACACATAGCACTCCAGAACACACACCAGCACTGCCTTCACATAAAAACACAAACCACCCATCCACCTTTGCGGAGGCTCTCAGTAAAAATCTACCCAAACAGCAGAGACCTCCAGGGCCAGTGGAAACTACGGCCCAAACTGCAGAATCCTATATAAACGCATTCTACGGACATCTCCAGGAATGCCTGGATCATGCTATCCCAAACAAAACCAAAACCCAAACATCCAAAAGCAGGCGTCCAGTCTGGTGGACCCCAGCCATAAATAAACTGTACAACAGAAGGAGGAATATACTACATGATAGAGCAAAATCCCTAATAGGGAAGGCATCTCTGATCACTACTAGCAAAAAATTACGATCCCTCATAAAATCCTCCAAGGCCAGCTTCGAAAGAAAAATTGCTCAGGACACTAAAGACAATCATAAGGCTTTTTTCAGTTATGTTAGGAACCTGGGATGCAACTCCCAGACTTGTTCTGAGTTGAATCTAAACAACAAAAAATACACTGAACCCACAGACATCGCCAATATCCTGGCAGACAGGTTCAGTGCAAACTTCTCCACCCCCTCCCCCCCAAAAAAAGAGCAAGTATCTATCCCGGCAGAGGGCTGCCTTCCAAACATCACTGATGCTCAGGTGAAGGCTGCCCTCTCCAAAGCAAAAAACACTGCTTCCATGGGACCAGATGGTGTCCTGGGTTGCATCCTACATGAACTCCAAGAAGAACTAATCCCTCAAATAAACAGTGGTAAAATCTCAGCCTCACTACAGGATATGTGCCCACAGAATGGCATACAGCAACAGTGGTCCCACTCCACAAAGGTGGAGCCTCTACGGACCCTGGAAATTCAAGTCTATGGAGAGGATCATCATGGAGCTTATAAACAAAGACATTGGGGACCTACAGACTCTAGATCCTACCCAGTTTGGCTTCGTCAAGGGCAGATCCTGCCTTTTGAACCTGGTTGACTTCTTCGAAACAGTCACCAAAGCCATAGAAGGGAAGGTAGTCCACACAGCCTATCTGGACCTAGCAAAGGCATTTGACACAATACCCCACTCGGGCATCATAGATAAGCTATCCAGCTTAAATATAAACCCCTATGTCACAAGATGGGTCGCAAACTGGCTCAAAGACAGAACCCACAGAGAGAGAGTTGCTGGAGCCATGTCAGACTCGAAACCGGTCACAAGTGGTGTCCCACAAGGTTCTGTCCTGGGACCACTCTTGTTCGGTATATACTTTTCCAAGGTACAGGCCAACGTGGGAGGACTATGGCTTACCAAGTTCGCAGATGACTGCAAACTAGGTGCCTTAATCAACTCTCCAGCTGACACAAATATCCTTCAAAAAGGTATCACAGAAACGGATAACTGGTGCCAGAGCCATGGTCTAAAGCTAAATGCCAAAAAGTGTATAGTCATACCCTTTGGCAAAAACAATGTGCCCACAAATTACCACATAGGCGGTAACCCATTAAATACAGAGAAAGAAATTAGGGATCTGGGGACCCAAGTTGATAGCAATCTCTCCTTTGACAACCACATTGCCAAAGTGGTTAGAAAGACCTTTTACATAGCCCACCTCATCATGAAAGGATTCACCTCAAGATCAAGAGAGGTAATCGTGCCTAGGGTTGCCACCTTTTCAAATGCCCAAAGTGGGACATTTTTTGTAGAAATGTCAGATTATACAAAGCAAAACATACCCACGGCCAGTACAAAGGACAGAACTTCACTTTTCTGCCTAAATAAAAACTTATTCTTGTAGCATTTTAGTTGCTTATTCTGTTTCTTATAACATTTAGGTATTTCAGATACAAAATAAATGTCTTATGCAACTATTAAAGAAAATATAGGAAATATTTTTGGTCCTACATTCTCAGGACATTTGCCATTTTTTCAATTTTTTTGGAGGACACAACTGCTAAAAGAGGGACTGTCCCTCGCAAAGTGGGACAGGTGGTAACCCTAATCGTGCCCCTTTATTCATCCCTCATCAGGCCCATCATAGAATAAAATGCCCCTTTTGGGATGTACCTTACCCGACACCTGCAGCAATTAGAAAGACCCCAAAAGTACCTCGCCAAGAGGATCAAGGGACTCAAACAGATGCCATACGCTGCTCAGTTAAAAAAACTCCAGCTCTACTCAGTTGCATACCGCCTACTTCGAGGAGATCTATGCCTGACATATAAAGCTATGTCCAATCCAGAATTAATGGACATGCTCCAGCTCAGTAAATCTAAATCCCTTAGAGCCACACGCTCGAGGGAATTGAACCTCAGCACTGAAATAAATAGAACTTGCTGGAGGGACAGATTCCTAACCCAGAGGCTCCCTTCGCTCTGGAATAGAATTCCAATCCATGTTAGGCAGAGCACCTCACTGAATCTCTTCAAGAAGAATCTTGATGATTGGATGGGGGATCGTAGGTTTGTCCCGGGGATTACTTCTGTGTCACTATTAGACAGAGGCACAGCAAACTAAACCTTAAAAAGGGCACAGTATACTCAAATCAAGGGGTGGCGTAAGCCAAACAAAATCGGGCTAGGCTTATAATTGCCCCAGGTCAGATAGCCTAGTATGAACCTATGAACCTATGAACCTATATATTATATCTCTCTCTCTCTCTATATATGTGTGTATATATATATATATATATATATATATATATATATATATATATATATATATATATATATATACATATTTTTTTAAACAGGTAGAAAACCAAATTTGTAACCAGAGAAAATTATATATGACATGAAAAGAATATGAGGATGCTTCTCCTAACATTGATCTACAGAGAGAGAAAAGACAGATCATTATCAATTTAACTCAGGAAGTAATGATTATGTTATTGGAAAAAGCTGAAATATGTGGTTCAGGGCACCAATCAAGACAATTCACCTTTAGTAAGTAGACAAGTAAATCAAGAACAGTTGCATATGTTCAACATTAAAACTACAGAAAGTAGAATAGCAACTTCTCACTTAGAGATACGTAAACTAGGGAGTCAAAAATTATGCTGAAAGAATATATGATAGCAAGTATATACTATTATGCATTTCTTGCCAGTGAGTTTTAGACTGTGTCTCTGAGACCAGGTATTAGTCTGTGTTAGGCCATCTTGGAGGTTATTTGTGTCTTTGAGACACTTTGTGACTGTGCCTCATTTGCAATCATCTACAAACTTATTCAGCCAGAGGCCCATGATATTAGCCTTGATTCCAAAGAAACAGATGCCAAAAAGGAGCTGCCCCAAGACTATTGCTATGCATTTATATGTCTATGGCAGAACTTAAACTTACAATCTTCTCAACCAAAATCAGATGCCTTATCCTTTGTGCCACACTTACAAAGTCCACCTCAGTGATTTCAACAATGTGTTATATTAGTTTCCAAAGTAGTGCAGGGCTTACAAGTCTCAGTCTTTCAACTAGCATTCTTACACAGGCATAGCTACACTTCATGTCAGGACAATAGCTTCCCATTCACAGGTTTTATTCTTCTCTAGGCCCTGCAGGTTGGTTTCTCTCTTCACATAGCTTTTCTGCTGAATCATTCCCTAGAATCCTCCCAAGAGGAGTAGTTTCTGCCCAGGTAATTGTAGTTTATTGGCTGTTTGGGCAGTTTTTCCATCTCTTTCAACTTTCTGGTTTAAAAGCCCGCATTTCCACTTGTTTCCCACCTTTCCCATAAATAGTCTAGTCCAGATACAGATTTGCTCTATCCAGGACTGATTGTAAGCTTCTGACTGATGCCAAAAAGTCTGCTCTTCAATTTTTCCCTTAGATCTGCTAGTTCTCTCCTCTCCTGCCCTTTTACTAGCTTATTAGTCTAGCACATTACCAGACTTCTTGTAACAATTATAGTAGCACACAAAAGTGTTACCAGAACTAAATGTTCGACAAGGAAACAGCTCCAGCACTTATTATTAATGCCAACCCCTCCAGACTTGTCTAAAGGTCAGTTCCCTGTGCTTTCTTCTACTAACCTGGTGAACTTGGGCATCCTGAGGCAATGTAGCAACTGCCTCATGTACACCGACAACCCTCTCCTCTTACCTCCCAACACGCAGACTTGCAAGAGATGCACTTATATATCCTAATTGGAAGCCAGGCACTCTCCATCCAAGACTGGAATAGCTGGCCAAGAGGAGGAGGTCAACACTTGCACCACACCACATGGAACACATAGCACTCCAGAACACACATCAGCACTGCCTTCACATAAAAACACAAACCAACCATCCGCCTTTGCGGAGGCTCTCAGTAAAAATCTACCCAAACAGCAGAGACCTCCAAGGCAGAAATGCACTTGACCAACACAACACAACACTAATCATAAGACACATAACTCTCCTAAACAGTGTGCCACTCAACCAAAGACCCTAAGGCAAAACAGCATGTCCAGCACACTAGTCATAGGTGACTCGGAGGCACACTGATGTTCCACTCACTAGTTTGAATAAGGAGAAAGTAAAAGTCAGCTGCCTGTCAGGTGCCAGGATCCACCACATATTGCACACACTCAGGTCCCTCAACAACAGGTACAAATATGACTCTATCATTGTTCAAGTGAGTGTGAATGACCTGAGATGTACCTCCCTGGAATACATGAAAAGAGACATGGAGGATCTCTTGGATTATGTAGCCCAGGCGGGTATGACCCTAGCCCTGAGCAGCCTCCTACCATCACCCAGAATTACACCACACTACAAGCAGAAAATGATTGATTTCAACAACTGGCTAAGTTTCTGGTGTCATTCTAAGGGGATCCAGTATCTGTCTGCCTGGGATGACATGACTGACAGACCTCGATGCTTTGCCAGAGATGTCCTGCATCTGTCACCTCTGGGCTTCCAGATATTGGCCAAGGCTTTTGCCATCCCTACAGTGCCTTTTTTAGGCAGTGTTCCAAAGACCAAATTACCACCATAACAGCTACAAACAAATGCAATCTGAGGGTCATACTGCTCAATGCTAGAAGTCTAAATCTCAAAATGCACTCACCCAAAGCACTCCTTAAATTGGAGAACATCGACATTTGTGCTGTAACAGAGACCTGGTTCAAGGGAGCAGAAAGCACCCCTGCACTGCCAGGCTATAGCTCATTCTAGACTTTTCAGTCCCAGAACTTGGACCAAAGATCCAAAGGCAGTGGTGTTTCCATATTCATAAAGGATGCACACACCTCCAGACTGGTAGCCCAACATAATGCATCAGAGATACTTCAGGTGCAGCTAACATTTTGTAAGACAGTGATTCAGGTTGTAGCCTGATATAGGTCCCCAACCATGTCCAAAAGACTCACACTCCATGTCCCTAAGTACCCTGGAGAATATTAGGGTCCAACCTAACACTCTCATACTGGGCAACTTCAACTACCCTTCCATTAACTGGGAAAACTGCTCACATACCAATACAATTGCCCAATATTTCCTGGAATTCATTAATTCCAATGTCCTGGACCAGCTCATTCTTACCCCCACTAAAGGTAGCAACATCCTTGATCTGGTCATTACTAACATGGGCAACTGTTGCTCTACACCAATAGTCAACTACTCCCTGGTTAGATCCGACCACAGACTAATCACTTTGGAAATCAACATCCCTCTGACCCCCCCCCACCCCCCACAAAGGTAACTACCATGAAAAATATATTTATTTATTTATTTATTTATTTATTTCAGTTTGATGACCGGGGAGGTCCACTGGGCTCAGGAGACCATTTTCAGTGGAGGCCCGGGGAGAAAAGCTCCACATTACATAATAATATAAAAGATAAAACAAAAGAAAATACAAAAGATAAAATTAAATTCGGTACAAAGATACAGCTACATAAAGATGTAACAGTCAGCCTAAGTGATAAGAATACTGGTAGATTGTGAAACAGAGACATTAAGAGGTATAGTATTTACATAGCATATGAGTTGTGTATTGACATATTGACATATGAGACATATATTGATATATGAGTCATATATTGACATGGTTGGTTACAAAGATTACATAGAGTCTGAGTCTTGTTATGGCAGAGTGGTGGAACAAGCATAAATGTTAGGGAGGGGAATAAAGGGAGAGCAAACTATTTACAATACATACATATATACACATGACAACTGTAGACAGAAAGTAAATCCAGGAACAAAATTGATGATAGTAGGAAATAGTATAGAAATACAGTTAGTGTGTATGGAGTAAAAGTCTAGGTGGGGAAAGTGCAGTTGCACTTCCACCTAGAGAACAACTAGGAATGGAGTAGAGTTTTGAAGTTGCCAGAATTTTCTGTCATTCATAAAGAAGGAGAGAGAAGGTTCCACGTTTTGGCGAAGGAAAAAGATAGGAGGTACTGCCCGGCAGGTCGCTTTGGTTTGTGGACACTGAGTAGGTTTAGGTGAGCAGATCTAAGTGGCCTGTTAGGGGTGTATGGTTGTAGGATGTTGGATAGTGCAGGACATTTAGAGGGGTTAAATAATAGCCTGTGGGCAGTGGTAAGTTGGAGGTAGTCTAGAAGGTTGGGAAGTTGTAGCCAGTTTAGTGAGTGGAGTGCAGAGCAATGGTGGGAGGAGTGTTTGGCTTTGATGGCGAATTTTGAAATTTTATTATAACAACTTGCCATTTTTGAGGAGATGGAGGCAGATAAGTTGGTTAATAGAGGGGCACCATACAATAGTGTGGGAAGAAGATAGGTAGTGGCGAGGGTTTGTGTAGAAGAAGGAGAGAGATAGTGGATGTTTCTATATAACAGGCCTAGTTTTTTATGTGTTTTCTTGATGTTGAGATGAATATGTGTGTAAATTTTTAGGTTTTCATCTATGGTGACCCCAAGGAGTTTGGCATAAGGAACAATTTCTATGGTTGAGTTGTTGTGGCTTCTAATTTGGAAGGACTGTTTGTCAAGAGGGAAGGATTTTGAGGGGGGGAAGAGTAGTATTTTGGATTTGTTAGCATTTAGAGCTAGGTGGTTTTGGAGCATCCAGTTCTCAGTGGTGGAGAAGGCAGTTTGGGTGTATGCTAGAAGTTCAGGGAGGTTGGTGGCACAGCAGATTAAAGTGGAGTCATCGGCGTATTGTATGATTTTGGTGTTTGGGATGGCAGAGTGGAAGTCGTTGATAAAGATACTGAAAAGCAAGGGGCCAAGAATGGAACCTTGGGGAACTCCAGTGGGGGTAGGAAGGAAGTTAGAGGTACCTTTCCTCCATTTTACAGCTTGAGATCTATTGGAAAGGTAACTTGAGAACCAGGATAGTGTATCGTGTGAGAGGTTGAGGTTAGCTAGGTGGCTAAGGAGATGAGAATGGGAGACAGTGTTGAAAGCCTTAGAGAGATCTAGTAGGACTGTTGATACTATTTTACCAGTGTCACGGGCACAATTGACTATATCTAGGAATGAAAGTAGAGCAGTTATAGTGCTATGGCCAGGACGGAAACCATGTTGGGTGTGAGAGAGGAGGTGGTTTTCGGTAAGGAAAAGCATTAGCTGAATGAACGCATTTTTCCAGTATTTTAGAAATTGGGGAGAGGATGGCTATGGGGCGAAAGTTTGAGGTATTGTTATTTATACCTCCTTAATGGAGAGGGTGTATAAAGGCAGCACGCCACAGTTTGGGGACATATGATTCCTGTATGTATCTGTTGATTAGGATGCTAATGGGGAAGGTGATTCCATCTCCGGCAATTTGTAAGAATTTAGATGGAATGTTATCTGGGGCATTAGAGCAAGGTTTCAGTTTGCTGAGAAGTTTTTTTATATATGAGGTAGAAACTGGATTGAGTTGAAAAGTGGGGGGAGGGTTGGGTTTGGAGGCTGGGGTAGAGTGACTGAACTGTGAGGATGGGTTAATAGGGAAGGACTTATTTAGTTCAGCTATAGAATTAATAAATGAGTTGAAAAGAGTGGCAATTTCTGGGTCAGACTTGGCAGGGATTATTTTTAGTGCCTGGGTTGAGAAGTGAATTAATGGACTTCCAGACTTTTTGGGGGTTTTTAGAGTGGTTGGCTTGGAGAGTCATAAAATAGGATTTTTTGTCTTTGGATATATGTCTTTTAGTAAGGCTGTGGAGTTGCTTATATTGAATTAGGGTCTCTGGTTGTTTATTGTGCTGAGATAATTTCCAGCATTTATCTCTCTGTTGCATAAGTTTTTTGGTTTCCCTAGTTAACCATGATGCGGATTTGGATTTGATTCTTATAGTTCGAGGTGGTGAATGGGAATTAAGTACATTTAGGAAAGTAGAGTTAAAGGCCTCGACGGCACTGTCAAGTGATAAAGTCTTTAGATTGTTCCAGTTAGTTTGTTTAAGGGTATTAGAGAAGGTTAGAGGATTGAAGTTTGTTAGGTTATGTGTATGTAGGTATTGGTGCTGGAGGGGAGGAGACTGGGTTGCTTGGTGGATGAAGGTAGACTGGTGGTCACTGAAAGAGTGGGGGAGGATTCCAGAGTCCAGGATGTTGTTAGGGTGGGTAGCTAGGAACCAGTCAAGTGTAGATCCTGGAGGATTGATCTTGTTGGGTCTAGTGATAGAGTTGGTTAATTGAGTAAAGTTGAAAAGATTGATAGCTATGGCTGGGTTATGGTTATTAATTTTGTTCCAATCTATATTAACATATCCTAAAATGTAGGTCTCTAGGTTAATATTAGTTGAGGCCCATTGGAGGATTTCTTCAAGGGTGGTAGTATTGTTACCTGGCGGAATATAAAGGGATACAAAGCAGATACTTTTATGAATATTAATTTGTAGTAAACCTATGACTAGTTCTGCATTATAAAACTGTGGAATGGGGTTTGGATATGGAATAATGGGGAGTATATTGGAGAATATCAAGGCTACTCCTCCACCTTTTCTGTTTAAGCGATCAGATCGAAGGGCTTGAAAGCCAGGGGTAGGATTTATGAGTCAGAGATGGTAGGTTTTAGCCAAGTTTCAGAGATGGCTACAATGTCTGGAAGGTTGTGGTGAAGCCAGGCAAGGAAAAGAGTGGATTTATTTCTTAGACTTTGGGCGTTGAGAGTAACTATTTTTAGGCTTTTAAGATTAGTGGTTTTGGCACGTTTTGGGGGGATGAGATTGTTAGTAGTGCTAGGTCCAGGGTTTGGGTGGATGTCACCTGATAGAAATAGGTGGAAGAAAAAGGGAGATAGTAGGAGATTTAGCTTGCCTTTAGACTGTTGTGCATAGTAGATCAGAGCTTTATGGAAGTAATGCTTTGTAGAGGTGGGTAAAATATTTGGTTTAAAGTAGTGGAGAGGACTGGGCTGTAGTAAAGAGGATGATATGGTATGGAAGTGAGTGGTGGCAAGGTTAAAAGGTGGAGTGGGAGTTGAAAGGTGGGACAGAAAAGAGGGGGGGAAGAGGAAAGGAGGTATAAGAGGTAGTAAGGTACAGTGGAATTAGAATTAAGAGGGTGATGAAAGGGATTCGTAGTGTGTGAAGGAGTGCAGAATACATACTGTAACGGGTTAAGTATGAAAGATAGGGAAGTATGGGAAGTATAGTGTAGGTAGTGTAAAGGAGATAGAGAGAAAGCAGGGGTGTAAGTGTAGTTTGATGTGTGTGTGGAGTGGTTTTAATTAGTGGGAGGATAGGAAACTTCTCCAAAGCTAACTTTGGGCTCCTAAAAACAGAGGTGGCTAACTTCACGGCACCCATGCAAATGGAGAATAATTGCATGACTGCCGAATCATACACCAATGCAATGTACGATCACGTACACACATGCATTGAGCTCGCCATACGCAATATTACCAAGATGCTCTCTTCCAAAAAAGGAAGCCAATCTTGTTGTCCCCTGCCATAAACAGAGTCTACAACAGAAGGAGGAAACTGATGCAGAATAAGGTGAAGCTCCAAGACAAGAAAAAAAATCCCTTATAAGCCTCAACAAAAAGTTGAGATCCCTTATCAAATCCTCTAAAGCTAGCTATGAAAACAGAATTGCAGCAGGTAGTAAAGACAACCACAAGGGCTTCTATAGTTATGTAAAGAACCTCCAGATTTGCTCTGAGCTACTGCACAATGGTATCTTCTATACCAAGCCAACATATATTGCCAATATACTGGCCAACAGATTCAGTGCCAACTTTTCTCCTCTCTCCACCACCAAAGGACCAATCAGAATACCAGTAGATTACCAAACACCCAGTATTACTGCTGCACAGGTTAAACCAGTACTGTCCAAGGCCTAGAATACAGATTCTATAGGACCTGCCAAAATCCCCTGGCTGTGTTCTACATGAACTACAGAGTGAACTGGCACCTCACCTGTGTGCCCTGTTCAATCATAGCTTCACTTCAGGCTGTGTCCCAACTGAATGGCGCATTGCTACAGTCATCCCTCTCCACAAAGGAGGAGCAACTGCAGACCATGGGAACTATCGCCCCATTAGCCTGATGAGTCTGATATGCAAAGCTATAGAACGCAACATCATGGACCTAATAAACAAGGATATAGGGAATCTCCAAACTCTGGATCAAAGACAGTTTGGTTTTCTGAGGGTAGATCATACCTGCTCAATCTGGTCAACTTCTTTGAGTCAGTCACCAGAGCTGTGGATGAAGGCAAGGTGGTTCATACAACCTACCTTGATCTGGACAAGGCCTTTGATGCCATTCCTCACTCAGGAATCATAGAAAAACTCACTAAGCTAGGCATCAACCCCTATATCTCTAGGTGGGTTGCAAACTGGCTCACAGATAGAACCCACAGTGTGAAAGTAGCTGACTGGAAGTCAGACTGCCAAACTGTCACAAGTGGAGTTCCACAGGGTTTGATCCTGGGTCCTCTCTTGTTTGGTATCTATTTCTCTGAAGTCCATACCAACACAAAGGGACTCTGACTGACAAAGTTCGCAGACGATTGCAATTATTATTAACAGCCCAAGTGATGTTGACATCCTACAGAAAGGCCTCACTGAGACCAATGACTGCTGCCAGAATCAGGGCTTTAAGCTCAATGCCAAAAAATGTGTTGTTATCCCCTTTGGGAAAAACCTGGTTCCCATGAATTACCACATCGATGGTAGTCCACTGAACACAGAAGGTGTTATAAGAGATCTGGGAACACAGGTTGACAGCAACCTTTCTTTTGATCACCACATTGCCACTGTGGTCAGAAAGTCCTTCTGTGTGGCATATCTCATTATTAAGGGTTTTGCATCCAGGAAGAAAGAGGTTATTGTCTCCCACTATTCTTCCCTTATTTTACCAATCATTGAGTACAATGCCCCATTTGGCATGTACCTCACTAGACACCAGCAACAACTGGAGATGCCACAAAAGTACCTCACAAAGAGGATCCTAGGCCTTAAACACTTGTTCTATATGGACAGACTCAAAAAACAACATCTGTTCTCTATCTCCTATCGCCTACTTAGAGGTGATCTCTGCTTGAATGTCTGACCCAGTACTGTTAGAAATGTTACATCTAAAGAAATCCTAATCCCTCCACAGCACAAGGTCCAGAGACCTCAACCTCATTACCGCAATCAACAGAACATGCTGGAGGGACAGGTTCATAACCCAGAGACTGCCCATATTATGGAACAGACTTCCCATACATGTCGAGCACCTCATTGGCCCTCTTCAAAAGAAATCTTGATGAGTGGATGGGAAGTAGAAAATTCACCCCAGGGATCACTCCAATGGCTCTACTCGACAGAGGCACTGGGAACTAAGGTCGGGTGGCACGATGCCAGGGCAATCCTATTGGCTAGGCTTGTAAAGGCTCTAGGGCCATTAGCCCAGTACACACCTATAAACCTATGTCAAAAATCTTCCCACCCCTGCTGACAGCAGTTGAGGATCTGGCTAAAGGAATTAAAATTGTTGTACAATGATTTAGCCTTGAGTAAATATTATTTATATGCACATCTGAAATGGACACCAATCTGGTTAAAAAATCTTCCTCTGTAAAAGGGGACCTGTAAGCTATCTTAAGAATTGGGTGATTCTTTCTCACTATTGCTGTTTAGCATTGCCTCTAATCCATTAACATGTTTACTGTGCAGATTACGCTATGACTCCAGCTTGATTTCCAGAAAACTTTTCCAAATGACAACTCACCTACTATTTTGTGGATTGCATTAAAACAGTACAGCTTAGCAGACAAGCAAAAAAAATGCAATTACAAATAGTTAAAACATTTAAGGTGATATAATGACATTTGGTCTTGATAACTGTACAAAAGCAAAATTTATAGCAGGAAAACTAAAGTGTCAAGAAAATATTAACCTGAAAGAATAATGTGATATAAGTGAACTTGAAGAAGAGGGACTATATAAATAGGTGGGAATAAACAAAGAGTCAACAACACAGCATAAACAAGTGAGAACAAAGCTTAGTAAGAAACATGTTAGAAGATTAAAATTAATATTGTAAACTCCCCTGACATCTAGGAATAAAGCTCAAGCTATAAATCATTTTGCTCTTCCTGTTCTATACCTCTCTACTGTGCAGATTATACAGAATATTCAGATTTTTGACTCGTGTTTGGTCTTTTAGTAATAAAAAATCTGTTTTTCTGGCAAATCAAGGGGATTAAAGTCACTAAATAATAACATGCATTTAAGTTTCTTTCAGAAAATGCATGCTAGCAAAAATTCTGTTATTCCAGCAACTTTCTAAGATAATAAAAGCAGTAATTAAATTTTGGACCTTTGTCCACCGATTATGTTATACTTTGTCCAATTTTCTTGTAATAACAGTTCAAGAGGTATGTCCTGTTCTTACAGCTTTAGCAAGATTCACTGGCCCCAAAAAGTGATGGATTAGTTGGACAGTAAAACAAGAAAACTGATCATGCATATTAAATGATGCAATAAAATAGTGCATGGCATGATTACCCCATGGTTTAAAGAAGGAATGGACTTCTTGGGACAGTATACATATTTGCTGGGGTCTATATCACATAGTCGAACTGTCATAAGTTCAACTATGTAAATATCGATCCCGGAAGTTCGAAATGTAAAAACTTTGAGTGGTCAGAACAGCAATTTTTTTCCACAGGGAAAAAAAATCGCTGTTCCGATACACAATGTAAAACACAAAAACACTTCAGATTATTACTAATGTGGCGGAGTTTGCCCCCCACACCCTCCAAAGTGGGGGACTGTGCCCCCCATACCCCTCCTACTTAAATATACCAACTCTGCGACTACATTGGAGGAAATAGGGAAGCTGCGGAAATGGACCACCAAATTTTTTCCCTGGGAAAAAATACGATGTTCCGCGGCTTCACTATTTTTACATTTCGAACTTTCCAGTTCAATATTTCGACGTTCGGACACTTGTGTGTTCGAACTAATGATATAGACCTTATTTGCTGACATCATCATATCAAAACATAAGGAAAGCTCTAAATCACAAAGAAAACAAATCTAAGATGACATCTTTGCTCACACCTACAGAAGCATTTCAAAATGCAGCAGGTATGGAAGTTAAACCAGAAGTGGGAAAAAAACAAGTAACAGCAGAAAGTGCAAAAAAAAAAAATGGATATAAAGATCATGACCACAGGAAAAGGGAAGAAGAATTGGAAAGCCCACTATTACAGTGGCATCTACTGAGACCTGAAGGAACAACTGCATGTTGATCAAGATTTGATACTGAATGGCAAAGAAGTAGTGATTTTAAATAAAAACTATGGAAGGTTAATAATGTCAGGTCAAGACAGAGGACTGCATACTATCTGGCTTACAAAATCAATAGAAAAACTATGTGATACAGAGAAATGTGGGTTCTTTAGTACAGAAATAAAAGCAGCTGCCCATCTTGTTGCTAGCTGTGATATACTCGTAGCTGAGGTTTATTGACTAAAAGACACAATGGTGTGGCAAGACTGTTAACAGTGGTAATTGAATAAACACTGCAATATAACTGGGAAGTATTGAAAACATAAACCACAAAGAATTATTGAAAATGAAATAGTACTGATCACATGGAGTCATCCATTAGCAGCAGTCAAGGAAGCAGAAGTAAGAGAAGTACATTTTGTAGTCAGTGAATTAAAAAAAACAACAAAAATACACTAATCATTAATATAGCTATACATAGTAATTAATAGTGTTTTGTGTACTGAGATGCATACAGTTATAAATTACAGGATATGTAAGCAAAACTAGATAAATGTGGAATAAAGACTTACAGATAGTCCCAATATTGGTAAGAGCAATATGGTTAATAAAAATGAATTTTAAGCATACTTAAATATGTTGATAGTATAGGTAACACCATATAGACAGCAGAAGGAGGCAATTCTGGTTACATTGCAGGTGCTGAAAAGAGAACTCTTAGCAATCATCAAAGGCTGAAGTAATACTAAATTTCCTAACGTTACTTGTATAGTAACTTAGAAATGAGGTCCATTACCATCAAGGATATGAAACCTTTAAACACTTGGTGTCATTAAAAAAGAACAGACAGCGTGTTCCCCTATTAATCACTTTGGATACCTCCCTCACTTCGCCTGAAACATTTATATTTTCATTGTGTGATGTAACCCCTATGTGTATTACTGTGAAAGTGAGGTAATAAAACTGGTTTGCACTCACTATTGAAAAATAGTCAAGGCTTTCTTACATTTAGCTATCCAATATTAAAGTTTGTTCTAGAATTCACTATAATTGAATCCTCTTTGATTAATCCGACCAAGAGGATAGCCCTTGTGAATATTACATTGACAGCTGTGGTTGAACAGGCCTTTCTATGTCTAAATTTAGGGGTTAAATTTAAATAAAGGGGTTGGGAGGGTGGCCTAATGGTTAAGGTGTTTGCCTTACAAACACAAAGTGCAGGGTTTGAGTCTCACAAGGGATAATTGGCTAGGCTTACAATGGCTCGCAAGTGCAGTTAGCGTAGTACTAACCTATGAACCTATGAACCTATAAATAACATGTGCTGTTCTGAGACACTTTTAGTGGCTACAGATTTCTCTAAATTCCATTTTAACTGATGTGATTGAACTGTTTTAGTTTATGCATTCTAAGAAAAGGGTGCATGACAAAGTACTTTACAGTCAATACTAGTAAAAAGTGTTAATGCTAGCGCACCAAGTGCAAAACAAATCATATCTGAAATCATGCCTATGGAATGGGATTCACTGTCACCTACTGGATTTTCAAGTCTGCTTTCTATCATTTTCCATTTACGTGGAAATAATTCCTCTCTGTCTCAGGACAATAGCTTCTCAAATGCAGCTTCATTTCTATACATGGACCTGCAGTCTGCCTGGTCCTTCAGGTTCCTCTCAAAAGAAATTATAGGACTTATGGATATTAAAACCTCCCTTTACAGAGGGCAAACAAATGATGTAGGGACTTTCCTCCAGTCCCCCACCCCTTTTTATACAACTTTAATTGTCTCATTAAGTAAAGCTAGTCTGGCTAATACCACAACTTTGTTACTGCTCTTAAACAAATTTCTCACTATAGATAAGAAACATTTCAAATGAAAGCAACAGTATTGATTTACTCCACATTCACTACAAATCTGGAACCAGCAATTTGGTGCCAATTCCTGTGAGATATCAGACAAGATAGCTTCTCAAATGCAGCTTCATTTCTATACATGGACCTGCAGTTTGCCTGGTCCTTCAAGTTCCTCTTAAATAAAATTTTAGGATTTATGGATATCAAAACTTCCCTTTACAAAGGATAAGCAAATGCTGTAGAGAATTTTATCCAGCCCACCTCCCCCAAAACATTTAAAAGTAAATAAAAAGTAATACTTATTTCTACAATTAAGGTGGCTCCTGCAATAAATAAAAGGATAAGCACTAACATTGATTCAACATTGTCCTTCTACATATAGCCTATCGTCTGTCTGCACAGTAATAATTGTGTTTGTCAGAATGTGTATTTCTAAAGGAATACCTGTATCATGATTATTGCTTTCTCAGCCATTACTAATTGTTTCACTGTTCTCATTTTAAACATTGGTCTTCAAATTACTCTTAAATGCTGTTTCAGACTTTTATGTAATTATGTTATTACTGTTCTTCAAACCTTGTTACAATCACTACAATAAATACACTTGCTTCTGTGTAATGCTTGATGTGATACCCAGATTGTTTTTTTTTTTACACTATTTTTTGCCCAATGGGCTTGGGTCATGGCTAAAAGGGATCTGTTGATCAGTCCACTTACCTAGATTTCAAAATGCAATAAGTAAGTAAGTAAGTAAGTAAATCAATAAAAGGTCAGTATAAAAATATTTGCATCAGCAATTACCCATATTAGGGTTAGTCGGTCTGGCAAATGGGTATTGGACCTTTAAAATATATCCAGTGAGTAGTGTGGAAACATTCTCACGAAGAGGAAGCTAGGCAGCACTTTGTATTAGTTAGTTAAGATGGCATTTGTTGCCAGTTAAGATTGCACAAATGGAAGTAGTTAGAAGCATACCTCTCAGATGTCCAGATTTTCACAGAATAGCCAGATTATTGCCTCATATTTTTGGTCTGTTCCTCATTTAATTTTTAGTTTTATGACAAATCATATAGGATTGACATTTCTAAAGAATGACATACGTTTTAATTCACAAAATACACACTAATGCAAAACCTGTTACTCTAGCAACCTTCTATGTTTATAAAAGCAACATATGTAACTGAGTTTGGGCCTTTGTCTCCCCATTGTTTTTGGCTTTAGCTGGCTTTCTTGTGCTTAGAGGTTGAGTGGGTATAGTTGGAATGATTAAAATCAGGAAGTTATTTTATCTTCTGATGAATATCAAAGAGATGACCTTGGAGGTGCAGAGATGCCAGCCCAGTAGAGGAAAGACTTGGAATTATACTTGATGAAATAACTGATGGACATCTGTGAATAAGATGTAATTGAGACCTTCAACCATGAACTTTAACTGTAGCTTTCTAGTTGGAAAGCTGTGACAGACTGGAATGGTACTAAGAAAAATAGTGAATATAATTCTAAGAATTTAGGTGTGCTGGTTTTCATTCTATTGAGAATTGTTTTCAGTATGGAGGAATAAACCCATACTTGTTATGTATCTGTACCTGCAGTGTCTCCTTAGATTGACATCAGTGATATCTATGTGTGCAGCTGGCAATGCCAGTTTCCAAATACACACAGTATCTCTTTTATCAAGTAAAGAAACATATGTTCAGCTACTAATTCCCTACAATACTGCACCTGTTGCATTCTTGGTGTAGTTTCCTGGTGACCACACTCATGTAGGAATTATTACAAAGAGCTCTGGAGTTGAGGGTGGGGATTGACCAAAAGCTGGAGCAACAAAATAAATAGCTAATTGTGCTGATGTAGCTAACAGCCACAAGCATACTTCTCAACCTCTTAGTGCAAGAAATCTGGACAAAGCCCGACAAAATGGGGGGACAAGGGACCAAAAATAGGCACATATTTTAAATATTGCTCTTATAAACAACATAAAAATAGAGTAACAGGGTTTATTTTAACATACATTTTCTGAAGGATTTGATGTCTGAATCTCAAATTCATGTTATTATTTAGTGACTTCAGTCCTCTGATAATCCCATTGATTTGCCAGAGAACCACAAATTTTATGAGGAACAGACCAAAAATATAAGCCACAAATCTGGACATTCTATGAAAATCTGGAGAGTGGAGAGGTATGGCACAAGACTTGGGCCAACTATGAAGAAATAACTGTGGAGGATGCTCGAGAATCCTCTTAGGTGGCCTTTCAACAGTATGCTGCCACAGAAAAATGAAACAGCGTAGACTTCTCATGGCTTCCAAAACTCCTGCTATACAAGCAATACAATTGTATAACTGGACTTTTAATGTTGATAAACTCAAATACACAAATGCTTGATTTATATCCTATCTTAAAGCTTTGTCTTGAACTGTATAACAGCAAATGCAAATGTTATTATTAGCAGCAACTATGTTTAAAATAGTTTAGCATAATCCCAAGAATGCTGATAATCTAGTAACCATAGTAGAATGCTTGTTTGTATATGATAAAAAGTTTAAAACTAATTTCTCTGCTTTTAAATTTAAGACTGTGGTAAGAAGTGCACTGCCTTTTGTGAAGCAAAAACTAGTTATGTATTTTGAATGTGTATGGCGTGGGTCAGACTGCTAAGTCTTTTACTGGTAATACTGAAGAAATAACTGGTAGTACAACAACTGAAGTGCATATTGGCAAAAAAGTTGTTACTATGGAGTGTGACAAGACTAAAGGTAGACATTTGATTTTGGTCCTTGTGTTACAAATATACTAGTGAAATGTGTTGTATTTTTGGAAGGAAGGGAGGCTCACGTTCTGCTTGATTGCTGGTGCATGACTTTCCTTATTAAGGGTGCTATGGCATGTAAGCTACCACAAAGTAGAGGCAATATGCATTCATGGTGATGGAAAAGAGTTGACTTATAGAGTTAAAGAAATTCAAACACTTCCCCATACTGAGGCTACAACTACTAATTTGAATCATGATGCAATATGATGAAAACAATTTCCCCAGGTAAAAGCACTACATAAAATTTGATACAGGTTCATAGGTTGGTACTAGGCTATTGGCCCTAGGGCCTATATAAGCCTAGCCATAACAATTCCCTGGCTATTTCTTCCCACACTATTTACTTCCCTGGACCCCTGTCTAGCAGGGTGACTGACATGATTATCGGGGTGAATTTCCTTTCTCCCATCCAATCATCAAGGCTCCTTTTGAAGAGGGCCAAAGAGGCACTCTGCTTGACATGTATGGGCAGTCTATTCCAGCTAAAATCTACTAACACAGTGCCAGTCTGATAAACTTAGCATGAAGAGGTGGAACAGCACCTTGATGCATCCATTCAGTAAAAAAATGAGGTGGGGAAAGTAAGGTATTGCCATTCACTCAGAGGATCACATAATATGACAATCAATGCCAAGAGATGGGAGCTCGCTAGAAGATAACAACAACTGCTAGCATTTGATGTAGTTAAGCAGTAAAAAAAAAAAAACAATTATGCCATCTATTTTCAGAAACATACCCCAATGACACAACAAAAGAAAGCTGTAAGTTTAAAGGATGCCAGTACAGTAAATGAAAATGAGCGAACAGGGAACACTGAAGAAAAAAGCACTCTTAAGACAGACATCTACACATAGATTTGCAAGGAATATTAGCTCTGAAACAGGGACAGAAGAGGCTGGACATCTGAGTGAGGATCCTAAAATCAAAGAAGTGGTAATAAATAATAAAAGTGATCTAAGCTGGAGTGTCCAGCATCCTGGCACTATTTCAGAGTTAAATATGTAATTAGAAACTCTTGACCAAATATTTTTAAGCCATAAATCAAAAGAAACTGATGATAAAGTTTGCTCTCATATACCATTTGTAACAGGATATTAGCATAGAGAAGGGAAGGAAAATGAGAGGATTGTCCACTTACACTATCTAGAGGGAGTGATTCAGAATTTCTTCTATTTTGTTACCCTTCATGCACTAGCCTTTTTGTAAGTCTCTGTACAGATATCTGTCTTGCAATGATTTTACTTAAACATTTTCTTTCAGCTCTCCTTTTCTTCTAATGCTGACATACCTTATAATATTGGGCTTTTATTATTCCATTACTGGGGCAGGTTTCTGGCAACCCAAATGATTGTTTTTGCCATCTAAGCATAATCATCTACTAACCATGATGATAGCTTCCATGGTAACTCCATTCTTCTGGATTTGATTCTCAGTCTGTATAAGAGCATTGCTGTCTTGATCTCCTAATACTGTATATCCAGGCTGTTCCTTTACCATGCAGAGTACACAGTTAATTGCCTTCTTCCATATTTCACAGTGCCTTAAATTGGGGAAATGTTTTTTCCTATTATGACATCAAGAGCCAAACCATAAACTGATGTTATAGGATGCAAAATCTTTACTAAAACTGTTTGGATTTCTACATAAAGTCAAAACTAAATTGAAGAATAGACTTGTAAATCATACAAAGGCTCTCAAGTAGACACTCGATCAAGATTTATTGTCCACAGTACACCATAAAATCGATAATCAAACCCAAAACACAAAAAAACAAAAAACAGAAGAACAAAAGTTGTATAGTACTAAGCACTCTGAGGATGAGGATGAGTACTCTGAGGCTGCCCGCATGTTAAGAGGGTGAAAGCGCTTAGTACTATACAAGTTTTGTTCTTCTGTTTTTTGTGTTTTGGGTTTGTTTATCAAATTTATGGTGTACTGTGGACAATAAATCTTGATCGAGTGTCTACTTGAGAGCCTTTGTATGATTTTGGATTTCTACATGTATGAGAAAATAATCCCTTCTGTCATCAAGAATGTATATCACTTCCACCTTTTGTTGACCACTAATCATATACCTGAATATTAGATGGTAGAAAAAAATGAAGAAATGCCATTATAGTCCATTAACAGGAAATAAATTCACTCCTTCATCAGCAATTATTAAGTTTCTAATGTGGGATATTGTCTTTAATATCTGCTAGTGGCTAGAAAGGGACATACATTATCTCATTGATTAAAAAAAGACACCTGAAAATGCCATTATTTGGAAAATGTGTGAAGCTAGGATGCTTATTATGGCTTAGTATGACAACTATTCCTCAGAACAGACACAATATTTGCGTGTGCACACGCGCTCGTGTGCGAAATGTTATGGCCATAATAGTCACACTAAGCATCATACCTGTCAAACTGGAAACATCAAAAATCTGGACAAATGCCCCAAGAAAAGTAGGCACAACTGGCCAAAAATCTGGATGATGATTAATATAAAATTTCATGCATACTTGTGTACCCCACCCACTCCAATGGAATTGTGGGATACCAATATTCAAAATGCAAATTGAAGAACAGGCAAAAAATTAACACAAAATATAGCCAGAATAATAGGGTTGTATTCATCAAAAAAGAACTTTAGCATACGTTCTGGCAGTTACACTACAGAGTAGTTTGTAATTTTAGCATGTTACCACTCTTGATTCTGGATATGAGAGGCAGAATCATACAAAAGCCTCAGTTAAAATGATATTTTTGCTTTTCTTTTATTTTTAGGCACTATCCCTTTCATCCACTACTCCCTTTAACACAATCTTAAAGTAGACGTATATTTGATGGGACTGCAGTGTCCCCTTTTAGATTTTTTTTCTTATTTTTATTTTAAGGTTAGTGAACTAGGCCAGAATGGTCCATTTTCAGCCATGACCCTAGTTACCAACACTGAAAAATAAAACAAAATATATTCCATAAATAAATGGTGAATTAGCATCACATCAGTGAGGATTATCTTGGACTTGTGCATTTTGCAGATCAGAGCTAATATTATAGATGTGAAGTATTTCATGAAGAAGACATTAGAATAGATAATTCTTATTGACAGAGTGTTAGTCTGCATGTTAAGTTTTATTTATTTATTTATTTATTTATTTTATTTGCAGTTGGTTTACCAGGATAGTCCATTGGGCCAAAAGAACCCGTTTTCAATGGAGTCCTGGGGAGAAAAGCTCCAATATAGACAAAATTGGGTACATACAATAACTACAAGATAATTATACAGAGTAGAGATAAAACCTTAATACATTTAGGCTTAAATTTGAGAAACATTCAAAAAATGTGGAGAAAATCTCCGATATAGACAAAATTAGGTATGTGCAGTAACTACAAGATAATTATACAGAGTAGAGATAAAACATTAATACATTTAGGCTTAAATTTGAGAAACATTCAAAAAAATAACAACAGTATTGAGATATGCCTTCAGAGAAGTTGTTGAGGAAGAAACACAATATTTCATTATTGAGTAACTATTGTGAGGGAACATAAGCTTTAATAGGATGAGTTATGTGTCATAAGTGTGAGGGGATGGAATATTATAGATCTATGAGGGGAGGGAGCAAGAACAATCCCATTGGGATCGTAGATATATATGAAGTGATTTTTTGAACATGAATTTGTTAGTGATAGTATGAATGGATGGAGGAAGTGAGTTCCAGAGACGGGCAAGGTTAAAAGATAGTAAGTGTTTGCCTGGGGGATGACATGGTTTGTGTACTACTAGTAGGTTTTGATTGTTAGACCTTAGGACTCTGTTTGGTAGGTGCATTTTGAAGACAGAAGACAGGGAGGGACAAAGAGAGGGGCTGAGAATGAGCTTATGAGCGAAAGTCAGCTGAATATATGTAAGCTGATTTGGTAATTCAAGCCAATTTAATTTTTGAAGAGAAGAACAATGGTGGGTAGAGGACCTGTGGCTGTTGGCGAATTTGGCTATTTTGTTATAGCAAGAAGAAAGTTGTTTTTTTAGGGAGGCCTGAAGATTAGTCAGTAAAGGAGCCCCGTAGAGAAGGGAGGGGATGAGAAAAGAGGAAGCGAGTGTAATTTTGGAGGAGCTTGTAAGGTATTGGTTCTAACGGTAGAGCATACCTAGTTTCTGATGGGTTTTTTTAATATTTAGTAGTAGATGGGAAGTGTAACTAAGCCGATTGTCAATTAGTACACCTAGTAGCTTAGTTTCAGACACTAGTTCTAGGGGTGAGTTATTTAGGCTGGTAATTGAGAAGGAGTTGGTGTTAAAGGAGGTAGATTTGGAAGGGGTGAATACCATAAGTTTTGTTTTGGAGGCATTGAGTGCTAAGTGGTTTATTTTCATCCAATGTTCAGTTATTGAAAAGGCTTGCTGAGTAAGTTTTTGGAGCAGTGAGGGGGAGGTGGCAGAGCAGATAATGGTGGAATCATCTGCATATTGGATGATGTTTGCAAATGGGATAGATTTATGAAAGTCATTGACAAATATATTGAAGAGGAGGGGGCCAAGAATAGATCCTTGGGGAACTCCAGTGGGGGTACTAAGGAATGGGGAAGTGGCCTTCTTCCATATAACTGCTTGGTGTCTATTTGACAGATAGCTAGAAAACCAATTTATGGAAGAGGGAGAGAGGTTAAGTTTTGACAGTTTAGTTAAAAGCAGATTGTGTGAGATGGTGTCAAAGGCCTTGGATAGGTCAAGAAGTAGGGTGGAGACAATATGGCCAGAATCACGTGCAATATTGACAGTCTCAAGAAAGGATAAGAGGGCAGTCATAGTACTGTGGTTTGGCCTGAATCCATGTTGAGTAGGGGTTAGCAGGTTGTTATCTAAGAGATGTGGCAAGAGTTGGAGGTGAATACATTTTTCCAGAAGTTTAGAAATGGGGGATAGAATAGCAATAGGATGAAAATTATTGACGTTGCAATTGTTGCCTCCTTTATGCAGGGGGATAATGAATGCTTGCTTCCACAGTTGAGGCACAGTACATTCATGGATGGAACGGTTTATTAGAATGCTAATGGGATAGGCAATGGCATCTGCAGCTATGTGTAGGAAATAAGAGGGAATGTTATCAGGGGCATTAGTACACGGCTTTAGTTTCTGGAGGAGTTTCTTAATAGTGGTAGTAGATACAGGTTTTAAAGTGAATAGAGAGGGAAGTAGAGAGGGAGAATGTGAGGAGGGTTCAGTTGGCGGGGAAATAAGAGTAGTGGAAGAGGTGGAAGATGGGCTGTGTGAAGTAGAAATGGGGTTAGGGTTGATTATGGTACGAGGAGGGGTGTGTTAGTTGGCGAGGGGGAGCATGAGAAGGAGGAGGTGAGTTTGCTAATAAAGTCGATGAAAAAGGAGTTGAACTGAATAGCTAAGTCCAAATCTTGGATGTTTGGGTCTGGGGTTGGGGTGTGTGGTTTGCTG
Source organism: Protopterus annectens (assembly GCF_019279795.1). Lineage (NCBI taxonomy): Eukaryota > Metazoa > Chordata > Ceratodontiformes > Protopteridae > Protopterus > Protopterus annectens. The sequence goes on from NC_056731.1 coordinate 1,444,597,365, forward strand.
GGGTTGAGGAGGGTGGAAATTCCCTTCCAGAATCTTTGGGGGTTGGTTTTATTATTGTTCTGGAGTGTGAAGAAGTATGTTTGTCTATCAGAGGTTATTAGCTTTTTTACTTTATTTCGTAGGGTTTTTTATGCAATATGTTTGTCTGGTGTCTTATTTCTCAGATAGAGTCCCCAGGCTTTGTCTCTAAGCCGCATGGTAGAGAGAGTAGTTTTGGTTAGCCAGGGGGCTGAGTTAGTTTTTATTCTTTTTGTTCGTAGAGGGGCTTGGGAATCAAGTATTCCTAGAAATGTGGAGTTAAAGTGGGCAACTGCTTCTTCTAGGGGCAGTGTCTTCAAATTGTTCCAGTTAATTGCTTTCAGGGAATCTATGAAAATTGAAGGGTTAAAGCTTTTGTCATTGTGGGTAGTGATGTAGTTGTGGGTGCGATTAGAGATGCAAGGGAGTCGGTGGGTGAAAGTGGGCAGATGATCACCAAGAGGGTCGGGAAGGGTACCGCTGCTTGAAAAATAGTGGGGGTGTGACACTAGAACCCAGTCAAGGATGGTGCCACTGGAGGGGTCTTTAGAAGGGTGAGTTATGGTGTTGATTAGCTGGGAGAAGTTATATAGATTGATGTTAAGAGGGTTGGTTGGAGACTGGATGGAGGCCCAGTTAATATTGACATCTCCTAGAATTATGGTTTCATTGCTAATATTGTCAGAGAGCCAAGAGAGGATATTTTCAAGTGTTGAAATATTGTCCCCTGGGGGGATGTAGAGGGATGCTAGGCAAATGTGTTTGTGCTTATTAACTTGAAGGAGAGAGGAGTAATTCAGCGTTGTTAAATGTGGGAGTAGGTTTGTTATATGGGGTAACTAGCAAGGAAGAGGAGTAAAGGAGGGCAACTCCACCGCCTTTCTTTTGGGTCCTGTCTTTTCTAATGATTGAGTAGTTGGGTGGAGTTATTTCAGAGTCTTTTATGGAGGGCTTTAACCAAGTTTCTGAAATAGATAGTATATCAGGTTTGTTATGTGTAAGCCATGCATGGAGGGTAGGGACTTTATTCACTATACTTTGTGAGTTTAGAGAAGTAAAGAATATAGGCTTGTGTGAGGAGGAAGAGGAGGAGGGGCCAGGGTTGGGATGGATATCACCAGATAAAAGGCAGGTAAAGAGATGGAAGATGGGGTTTGAAAGATAGTTGATTAGAGTATAAAAATGGTTTGGGTCTGCTGAGATGATTAAGGGGTGTTTATTTGCTATGGGGATAGAGTATTTCTGAGGGGTGAAGAGTTTGAAAGAGAAGGTGAGGAGCTGTGTTATTGGGTGAAGATGGGGAGAGATGGGAAAGTGTGATTGTGAGAGTGGGGTATTCAGATGGTAGGTTGTGTGGTAAAGTTGTAGATGGTAAGAAGTTTCAGGTTGGGTGAGGTGATAAAGATATGATAGTTTAAGAGAAAGTGATAGAAGACATAGGATGGAATAAGGGTTTAGAGGCATGTTGAGAACGTTGCTTAGTATTGAGTGTTGTAATTGTCTAATATGTATGATAAGTTTATTGTGCAGGGGATAAGAATGTTTAGCTAAGGTAGAGTAAAAAGAGTTGTGGGAGTAGAGCTGGATGTAGTTAAGATAGGTAGGTGAGTGAGTGTATTAGAAGTGGGATATAATGAAATGTAGTACCTGTGGGAGTGGTTGCAAATTAGATAATAGGCTGATGGGGGTGTGTCTAAGGTGTTGATGGTTGATTGGTGTAGTGAGAAAGTGGGTGTGGAAACAAAAGGGATATAGCTAGATGCACTGGGGGTGGGTGGGATTTGGGGGCAGGGTAGGGGAGAGGAGTGAGCCCGCAGGGTGAACGGAGCGGGAAGAACCAAACCAGGAGAGGACCGAGAGTCAATCAGTGGAGCATAGGATATAGGAGAGTAAGTAATAGCAGGGTAAGCAGGGTTCCTGTATCTAATAGGTAGAGGGGACAAAAGTGAGATTGAGTAGAGAATGAGTGAGGAACAGTAGTGTATAGTAGGGAGGGGACGCCCTCTAGTGGCCTAGTGGAGAGTTGCACTGGGTCAACTAGGAAGGTCTTGGACTAGGTAGGATGAAGTAAAGAGGAGCAGGGAAAGACTCAGTTAAAGATGAGAGGAAGAAAATGAAAAGTGTTTAGGCTGCTGGCTGACCTGACTGGGGGATAGCATACAATGGTATCATATAGCAGGAGTTACAATGGTAGAACAAGTGGCAGCAGATGTACATACATTCACAGTGTCCTCTGGGAGACACTTTTCCAGTTTCCAAGGTTGGGATTGATGCAGCAGAGCAGTGTGTCTCTTAAGTACAACTGATGATGGAGTAGGTGACCTTGGTAGTATGTATATGTCCACCCAGGCGAGATCCCAAGGGAGACTATGGGGCAGAACTGGAGATGGGAGGAAGAGATGAGATGAGTTAGTTACAGTATATTAGTGACAACACCTAATCACTTAGAAAGTAGTAGGCAGATAAGGAAGAGCTAAAGGCATCATATATTCAGTGAAACATCAGAAATGCAGTGACAAAAACAGACAGAAATACAATATTCAGAGCCCAGTAGGTTATCTAGCAAACTAATGAGCAAAAGGCTTCATCAAAACAGTTAAACTGTGCAAAACATTGTATTAAGATAGCAATTATGTCAAGAAAGTATATAGACAAAACTCAGGAGACTCAAACACAATTCAAGATTACAGTAACACTATAAAGCCTAAATATGCAGTGTCAGAGCAGAAGTAGCAGCAGTTTATACAAAACAGAGGTATCAGCAGTTTATACACTATTCAAAGCAATATTCAACTAATCAAACCAAGCTAAAATAGCTTTTAGTACTACTATATGTATAGACAAGCATTTCCAGAATACTGAATAATCTGTAGTATGCAGGATACTATAGCAGTATAGAGTTCCTGCAGCACATACATCTATAAAACAGCCAAGCATTTTAGATGTAGCACAAAACACGTGGGGTTGGCGTGTTATACTAGCGACAGCCTCAGCAGGCCCTAGTATCTCACCCAGCGACTGTATACCATATCCCAATCCCTTGATGGGATTCACCATGTGAAGATCCAAAAACAAATAGACATGAATGGGGGATTAAGGTATGGCCAGATTAGGAGTGAGATAGCAATGTTGCACTATGGTCAGTAGCTTCAAAGGGGCAGGAAGGACAAAACCAAACCCCTGAGCTTAGCGACATAAAAATAGTAAATTCAGCAGTAAAACCAATACGCTTTCAACATTAGTCTAGCTAATAGAGTACGAGTAATATTCGCGCTACGTTCAGTAGCAGTTTCTAAAGACAGGGACAGTCAGTTCAAACCCCTAAGCTTAGCGGTATAAAAATAGTAAATTCTGCGGTTCTACCAGATAAGCTATCAGTATCGCTCTGTTTAACGGAGAATCTGCATGTAGGACGTAGAAATTAAATAGTTGTACCATTCGGTACTTTTCCACAGGCAGGAAGCAAAGCAGCATTCAGATTGAACATTAACTGCATTAGATTCACTATTTCATAATGAACGACAGGATACAAGAGTAAAACTATCGCTAAATACAGATGCAGTTAGCAGAGCAGTAGTCGCATTACACAAATAGCAAGGTAGGAATGCTCTAAACAACCAACGGCAGCATACACATGAAAATACTGACGAAATATAACAATATAAAGTCCTCAGCAGGTACTTAGAGGGATAAGCCCTGATAGAGGCAATTCAGGCTGAGCAAAGCTACTTACAATAGGAGCGTTCTCCCAGTCAGGCACTGGCAGCAGTCTGGGCAAGGGTTTAAAAATGGCGCCAGAGGGGAAGAGGAGAATATATTACTTTTAGGCGGAAGTAGAGGGAGGGGAGGGGAAACAGAGAATAGAAGCTAGCAGAGACAGACCGGAAGGTCTATAGCCCTGCAATATAAATGATAAGGGACGTATGAATGATCGCACAGTTAAGGGGGAGGGAAGGAGATAAGATAATAGAAAAGGTAGAGGGTGTAGGATAGAGGTAACTTACTGAATATACCTCGGTGGATGGAGGCTGATAGGCAGAGCAAAATGGAGGTGGGCAATAAGGTATTCAGTATGTAGGGGGGGAAAGGATAGATCCACAAATGGAAGGCAAGGCACAGTGGGAGACAGGGGTGTAGAAGACCAGGAGAGGACCGAGAGTCAATCAGTGGAGCATAGGATACAGGAGAGTAAGTAGTAGCAGGGTAAGCAGGGTTCCTGTACCTAAGAGGTAGAGGGGACAAAAGTGAGATTGAGTAGAGAATGAGTGAGGAACAGTAGTGTATAGTAGGGAGGGGCCGCCCTCTAGTGGCCTAGTGGAGAGTTGCACTGGGTCAACTAGGAAGGTCTTGGACTAGGTAGGATGAAGTAAAGAGGAGCAGGGAAAGAACTCAGTTAAAGATGAGAGGAAGAAAATGAAAAGTGTTTAGGCTGCTGGCTGACCTGACTGGGAGATAGCTTACAATGGTATCATATAGCAGGAGTTACAATGGTAGAACAAGTGGCAGCAGATGTACATACATTCACAGTGTCCTCTGGGAGACACTTTTCCAGTTTCCAAGGTTGGGATTGATGCAGCAGAGCAGTGTGTCTCTTAAGTACAACTGAGGATGGAGTAGGTGACCTTGGTAGTATGTATAGGTCCACCCAGGCGAGATCCCAAGGGAGACTATGGGGCAGAACTGAAGATGGGAGGAAGAGAAGAGATGAGTTAGTTATAGTATATTAGTGACAACACCTAATCACTTAGAAAGTAGTAGGCAGATAAGGAAGAGCTAAAGGCATCATATATTCAGTGAAACATCAGAAATGCAGTGACAAAAACAGACAGAAATACAATATTCAGAACCCAGTAGGTTATCTAGCAAACTAATGAGCAATAGGCTTCATCAAAACAGTTAAACTGTGCAAAACATTGTATTAAGATAGCAATTATGTCAAGAAAGTATATAGACAAAACTCAGGAGACTCAAACACAATTCAAGATTACAGTAACACTATAAAGCCTAAATATGCAGTGTCAGAGCAGAAGTAGCAGCAGTTTATACAAAACAGAGGTATCAGCAGTTTATACACTATTCAAAGCAATATTCAACTAATCAAACCAAGCTAAAATAGCTTTTAGTACTACTATAGAGTATAGACAAGCATTTCCAGAATACTGAATAATCTGTAGTATGCAGGATACTATAGCAGTATAGAGTTCCTGCAGCACATACATCTATAAAACAGCCAAGCGTTTTAGATGTAGCACAAAACACGTGGGGTTGGCGTGTTATACTAGCGACAGCCTCAGCAGGCCCTAGTATCTCACCCAGCGACTGTATACCATATCCCAATCCCTTGATGGGATTCACCATGTGAAGATCCAAAAACAAATAGACATGAATGGGGGATTAAGGTATGGCCAGATTAGGAGTGAGATAGCAATGTCGCACTATGGTCAGTAGCTTCAAAGGGGCAGGAAGGACAAAACCAAACCCCTGAGCTTAGCGACATAAAAATAGTAAATTCAGCAGTAAAACCAATACGCTTTCAACATTAGTCTAGCTAATAGAGTACGAGTAATATTCGCGCTACGTTCAGTAGCAGTTTCTAAAGACAGGGACAGTCAGTTCAAACCCCTAAGCTTAGCGGTATAAAAATAGTAAATTCTGCGGTTCTACCAGATAAGCTATCAGTATCGCTCTGTTTAACGGAGAATCTGCATGTAGGACGTAGAAATTAAATAGTTGTACCATTCGGTACTTTTCCACAGGCAGGAAGCAAAGCAGCATTCAGATTGAACATTAACTGCATTAGATTCACTATTTCATAACGAACGACAGGATACAAGAGTAAAACTATCGCTAAATACAGATGCAGTTAGCAGAGCAGTAGTCGCATTACACAAATAGCAAGGTAGGAATGCTCTAAACAACCAACGGCAGCATACACATGAAAATACTGACGAAATATAACAATATAAAGTCCTCAGCAGGTACTTAGAGGGATAAGCCCTGATAGAGGCAATTCAGGCTGAGCAAAGCTACTTACAATAGGAGCGTTCTCCCAGTCAGGCACTGGCAGCAGTCTGGGCAAGGGTTTAAAAATGGCGCCAGAGGGGAAGAGGAGAATATATTACTTTTAGGCGGAAGTAGAGGGAGGGGAGGGGAAACAGAGAATAGAAGCTAGCAGAGACAGACCGGAAGGTCTATAGCCCTGCAATATAAATGATAAGGGACGTATGAATGATCGCACAGTTAAGGGGGAGGGAAGGAGATAAGATAATAGAAAAGGTAGAGGGTGTAGGATAGAGGTAACTTACTGAATATACCTCGGTGGATGGAGGCTGATAGGCAGAGCAAAATGGAGGTGGGCAATAAGGTATTCAGTATGTAGGGGGGGAAAAGGATAGATCCACAAATGGAAGGCAAGGCACAGTGGGAGACAGGGGTGTAGAAGACCAGGAGAGGACCGAGAGTCAATCAGTGGAGCATAGGATACAGGAGAGTAAGTAGTAGCAGGGTAAGCAGGGTTCCTGTACCTAAGAGGTAGAGGGGACAAAAGTGAGATTGAGTAGAGAATGAGTGAGGAACAGTAGTGTATAGTAGGGAGGGGCCGCCCTCTAGTGGCCTAGTGGAGAGTTGCACTGGGTCAACTAGGAAGGTCTTGGACTAGGTAGGATGAAGTAAAGAGGAGCAGGGAAAGAACTCAGTTAAAGATGAGAGGAAGAAAATGAAAAGTGTTTAGGCTGCTGGCTGACCTGACTGGGAGATAGCTTACAATGGTATCATATAGCAGGAGTTACAATGGTAGAACAAGTGGCAGCAGATGTACATACATTCACAGTGTCCTCTGGGAGACACTTTTCCAGTTTCCAAGGTTGGGATTGATGCAGCAGAGCAGTGTGTCTCTTAAGTACAACTGAGGATGGAGTAGGTGACCTTGGTAGTATGTATAGGTCCACCCAGGCGAGATCCCAAGGGAGACTATGGGGCAGAACTGAAGATGGGAGGAAGAGAAGAGATGAGTTAGTTATAGTATATTAGTGACAACACCTAATCACTTAGAAAGTAGTAGGCAGATAAGGAAGAGCTAAAGGCATCATATATTCAGTGAAACATCAGAAATGCAGTGACAAAAACAGACAGAAATACAATATTCAGATCCCAGTAGGTTATCTAGCAAACTAATGAGCAATAGGCTTCATCAAAACAGTTAAACTGTGCAAAACATTGTATTAAGATAGCAATTATGTCAAGAAAGTATATAGACAAAACTCAGGAGACTCAAACACAATTCAAGATTACAGTAACACTATAAAGCCTAAATATGCAGTGTCAGAGCAGAAGTAGCAGCAGTTTATACAAAACAGAGGTATCAGCAGTTTATACACTATTCAAAGCAATATTCAACTAATCAAACCAAGCTAAAATAGCTTTTAGTACTACTATAGAGTATAGACAAGCATTTCCAGAATACTGAATAATCTGTAGTATGCAGGATACTATAGCAGTATAGAGTTCCTGCAGCACATACATCTATAAAACAGCCAAGCGTTTTAGATGTAGCACAAAACACGTGGGGTTGGCGTGTTATACTAGCGACAGCCTCAGCAGGCCCTAGTATCTCACCCAGCGACTGTATACCATATCCCAATCCCTTGATGGGATTCACCATGTGAAGATCCAAAAACAAATAGACATGAATGGGGGATTAAGGTATGGCCAGATTAGGAGTGAGATAGCAATGTCGCACTATGGTCAGTAGCTTCAAAGGGGCAGGAAGGACAAAACCAAACCCCTGAGCTTAGCGACATAAAAATAGTAAATTCAGCAGTAAAACCAATACGCTTTCAACATTAGTCTAGCTAATAGAGTACGAGTAATATTCGCGCTACGTTCAGTAGCAGTTTCTAAAGACAGGGACAGTCAGTTCAAACCCCTAAGCTTAGCGGTATAAAAATAGTAAATTCTGCGGTTCTACCAGATAAGCTATCAGTATCGCTCTGTTTAACGGAGAATCTGCATGTAGGACGTAGAAATTAAATAGTTGTACCATTCGGTACTTTTCCACAGGCAGGAAGCAAAGCAGCATTCAGATTGAACATTAACTGCATTAGATTCACTATTTCATAACGAACGACAGGATACAAGAGTAAAACTATCGCTAAATACAGATGCAGTTAGCAGAGCAGTAGTCGCATTACACAAATAGCAAGGTAGGAATGCTCTAAACAACCAACGGCAGCATACACATGAAAATACTGACGAAATATAACAATATAAAGTCCTCAGCAGGTACTTAGAGGGATAAGCCCTGATAGAGGCAATTCAGGCTGAGCAAAGCTACTTACGATAGGACCGTTTCTCCCAGTCAGGCACTGGCAGCAGTCTGGGCAAGGGTTTTTAAAAATGGCGCCAGAGGGGAAGAGGAGAATATATTACCTTTAGGCGGAAGTAGAGGGAGGGGAGGGGAAACAGAGAATAGAAGCTAGCAGAGACAGACCGGAAGGTCTATAGCCCTGCAATATAAAAGATAAGGGACGTATGAATGATCGCACAGTTAAGGGGGAGGGAAGGAGATAAGGTAATAGAAAAGTAGAGGGTGTAGGATAGAGGTAACTTACTGAATATACTTTGTTGGATGGAGGCTGATAGGCAGAGCAAAATGGAGGTGGGCAATAAGGTATTCAGAATGTAGGGGGGGAAAAGGATAGATCCAGAAATGGAAGGCAAGGCACAGTGGGAGACAGGGGTGTAGAAGACCAGGAGAGGACCGAGAGTCAATCAGTGGAGCATAGGATACAGGAGAGTAAGTAGTAGCAGGGTAAGCAGGGTTCCTGTACCTAATAGGTAGAGGGGACAAAAGTGAGATTGAGTAGAGAATGAGTGAGGAACAGTAGTGTATAGTAGGGAGGGGCGCCCTCTAGTGGCCTAGTGGAGAGTTGCACTGGGTCAACTAGGAAGGTCTTGGACTAGGTAGGATGAAGTAAAGAGGAGCAGGGAAAGACTCAGTTAAAGATGAGAGGAAGAAAATGAAAAGTGTTTAGGCTGCTGGCTGACCTGACTGGGGGATAGCATACAATGGTATCATATAGCAGGAGTTACAATGGTAGAACAAGTGGCAGCAGATGTACATACATTCACAGTGTCCTCTGGGAGACACTTTTCCAGTTTCCAAGGTTGGGATTGATGCAGCAGAGCAGTGTGTCTCTTAAGTACAACTGATGATGGAGTAGGTGACCTTGGTAGTATGTATATGTCCACCCAGGCGAGATCCCAAGTGAGACTATGGGGCAGAAATTCACAGTGTCCTCTGGGAGAAGTTGGTGTTCTTTTGTTTGTGTAGATAATATCAAAAGCTTAATAGTGCCATGACATTATAACACAGTCTGAAGGGAACTTGTAATTATGGATCACATCTGACTAATGGCACTAGTAGATTAGTTTGCACTTAGCACAGAGCTCTAAAGCTATACGCCATTAACAAGCTGTTTCCTGAAGACCAGGGTTTGAGTCTCTCAACCTTTATTTGCCTTTTGGGTGACTGAGCAATGCACTTAATGACATGATGCTCCTGGGATGAGTCTGAAGAAAGTCCATTTATATCTGTGTTTTATGCTTAGATACAAATAAAATAACTTGCTTTCATCTGTTCTGATTTTGCATTGTCCCTCCCTGATTTTGTATATTACTTATTTCTGATATTCTGGTAAACAAATGAGGTCTACAGTTCATCAGTAATGCCACACATCATAGATTCATACTTCTTCATGTTCTGCAAATGGATACTGATGCAAAACCTGTTCTATTTAATTTTTAAATGAATTAGAATGTTATTTTTAAATAAACATTCTAGATATTGGATCTCTGTCCTGAAATTTTGAGCAAAGAAGTTGAGCGGTATGACATTATAACCTTTTTAGCCATGTTCAGAGATTCCTAGTGAGTGAGCCACATTTTAATCTAAAATTATGTGTACATTTCTTCACTGAATGGGAGCAACATTCTGAAATATGTGTCCATTTTTTTAAATTCTGGTTTGAGTGGAGGACAGTAAAGACCCTTTGTGAGTACAAACTTGAATTTTCTGGCCACATCCTTACACACACACATACGCAGACAGACACACACACACACACACACACACACACACACACACACACACACACACACACACACACACAGATACACACTCATGTACATACCTATTAAATTAGACTGTTACAAATCACAGTTTGAGTCCCAGTCAACACACCAAAATGGAACTGAAATACTCATTGCCTAGCAACAGGTGTGCCTAGTTACAGCTGACAGCTCAAAAAACTTAATTAAGTTTTATACAAACAGTACTAATGGACAGATATAACACAACTATCCTTGATAACCAATCACTTATTAATTCCTAAAGCAAATGCAGCTTTTGTTACAGCTCTTGATGATCTTCTGATTTATTTTGCTTACAGACCTGTTTTCTGAGGAAGTCCGTCTTCAGTTTTAACACTGCTCTGTGTTTGCTGGCGTCTGTTCAGTCTTTCAAAGGTAACTGTTTCTGTTAGAAACTACTATTCTTCAACAGTTTTCCTTAATAATGTCATTTGCTTTGTCAATCATGGCATAAAACCAGTACTGCAAACATTCAAAATGGTGTGATTTTCAGCATAATCTCCATGAAAACATTAAAGGTTTCTGTATATTCTTACAAGAAAGTTCTCAGCTGTTTTCACTTCCATTATTTTTTACTTTCTTACTTTCTAAATGTTGTCTGCAATTAGTCCATTTTCCATTTTAAATAGTAATGTTTGTATATATACTTATATAATTGTTGTAACCATCACTGTTAAAATATTATTATGTAAGTGTGGCATTACTATGTAATTGCTTTGTAACTCTTTGTACCTTTTTCTAAGCTTTTTGAAACTGGACAGAATGATTAGTGCTGCTCCACCCAGCATAAATAAATTTAATAAATAATAGTAATAAAAATAAAAAAAATCAGGATTTGAAGGGAAATCTCAGGAATTCGGTACAGTTGAGAGATATGCTAAGCACCTGAGCTGTGCATATTTTCCCGCACTGACATTTTCGAGTGACTCTGTTAGCAAATGAGAAAGAGATCATGTATTTCTCTTTCTAAACACAAGTGGCTATTAAAGCATTGCACCTAACATGAGTAACCAGATAGTTCCTATTGAAGGACTCTTGTTAGCCCAAGACATTGAGTTATTGAGTAAGCTATGTTGGTACAATAAAAATTGTTATATCTCCTTTGTGTTCCAGTTTCTTTGTTTCTCTTACATACCAGTGGATCTTTGACGTATTCTCTTAACTCCAAACATATAGTATAATATAATATAATATAATATAATATAATATAATATAATATAATATAATATAATATAATATCATTTATTTGATTTAGCGGTACTGTTCCATTATTGGGGCAACAGTTTAAATGTGGTCACACAGCTCCAAATGTAGTGAGTTTTCATGTAGTTCTCTGATAATATAAATAGGTAACTGTAAAAAATAAGTTATTTATGTCATACACAAATAATAAAAATGTACACATAGACATATGGTGCACATCCAGTCAATGAGCCATAAAGACAGCTCCAAAGATGCGATCGTCATCCTAGAAACAGCTGTTCGGTAGTACGCATTTTTTTTTTTTTTGTAAAGCGTCATCTACTGCTTGAAAAAGTATTCCTTGACAATGGGAAGAACCATTGAATATAACTTCAGGTATGTTTTTATTTTACAAAGTTAGTAAACATTTAATTGAAAGCCTAAGCCCAATAACAAATGTTGTGTTTTCTAACCACTTCAGAAAAAAGAAAAACATGTAGATAGCAATTTTCAAGTGACATGAACAACACTCCACTAGCCCCCTAGAGAACAAAAATCAGTTGGAATCAAGCTTTAAATTGCCATTCATTTAACCACTTTGTGATTTTTAGTGGCAGATGTCTTTGAAACCAATAATTAATAATTACCACATTCTGTCTGAAGAGATTTTCTTATGTATTTTTCTCTGTGCAAATTATCAGGAGAACAGTTTTAGTGTCATTGCTCAGCTATACTCTAATTCTTTCACATATTTGTTAACCAGATACAAATAAAGTGAATACAGTTACAGTTGATGTCTTTTTTAAAGTGTACTATTTAAACAGATTAACAGAATATCTGGTTAAAAGATATGTTAAAGAACTGGATTACAGCTGACCGATCGTCTTGACACTGTTGACCCGATAATGGAAAAGTACAGATTTAGCAATATTTATCAATTTTATTACCAATTATTTACCAATAAATAAAAAATATAATATAATATAATATAATATAATATAATATAATATAGCAAGTAATATGTAATATATCAAAATTAGGTTCCATAACAGCGTACTGTAAATCAAAAAATGCAAAATGAATGCTGCAATGGTAAATCAAAACTGTTTTAATGTTGTAAAACCAGACGTCTTAGTGCTTTCGTTCACCACCATTGAACTTCATTAGAAACTGGTTAAAAATAAATTAAGTCTCTTTGTATAACCTTTTGAAAATTGCGCCAAAAATTTTAAAGTGACATACATCAAATAAACATACACAAACCCATCACTTTAAAATGCAAACCATTCAGTGATGTAAAAATACAGCTATGAATGGAAATACATCTTATTTAAAATAAAGCTTAAAAGGTTGAAAAAATAATCCCAATACATTTATGAAATACAAGATGCTCTGATCTTTAGAGTAGGTTTCAGAGAAACTACATCATTGATGCCAGGCAGGCTAGTGGCATTCAATAAAATTGGCCAAAAAAACTCTCTTTTTTCTAGGAGAGTTACACAGTCACCACCCCTAGGTTGCAATTCTACCTTTTCAAGTATGGAGAAGGAACATTTCTTGAAATCATTACATCTTGTAGTATGATGAAAAAGAGCATTACACTGGTGAGACCTTTTTATAGTATAAATGTGTTGGTAAATATGGGACTTAAGGGCACAGATGGTCTTTCCTATGTAGAAGGCAGGACAGGAGGAACAAAAGGCAATATAAACCACCCCCTTGATGTTGCAGTCATATCTGCCTTTAACAGTAATCAAATTTGGAAAGCCAGACACCTGAAAACTGTTACCCTCCAGAATGAACCTACATTGCCTACATGAACCACATTTCTTCATACCCCAATTCCTCATACATTTATCTGAGTTCCTACCACTCCATTCAAATGTGTTTTTTAGATTCCAATTCTTTTTGTAAACAAATCTGGGGGTAGTCCCAAGCTTCTCCAGGAGCCTTAAGCTCCCAAAAACTGTGGTCCAGTGGATTTTTATAGCATCCTGAAGGGAATCTATCCTTCTACTATATGGCAATACCAAAGCCTGAACATACTCATTACTATTCAACTCTGACATAAGGGCTACTGGATCTCAACCATTGCTGTTGTTGGTATCTGGATGGTCGATTTTCACAAACATACCTAGAAACCTTCCCTAGCATGGATTCTAGATATCCCCTCTCCTTAAACATATCAATCAGAATCTGAACTTCATGCAAAAATTGGGAATCATCAGACACCAAACGGCTTGTTCTGATAAGCTGACCCTTCATCAAGTTATGCTTTTGCCATATGGAGTGCTGACTATTGTAATGTAGGTAAGAGTTAGAGAAGGTAGCTTTTCTGAATATCATAGATTCATATTTTTGCTTAGGTGTGTTCTTGTACTGCATAATGCCTAGGAAACATTTTCATCAAAATTACAGGTGAATTCCAAAAATTCTGTGAAGTGGTTCAAATAATGTATGAATTGAGACAATTGTTCTTCATTACCGCTCCATAAAATAAACAAAATATAATCTAAATATCTCAGATATACTTTGAAATCCCCATAAAATAAAAAATATCATCTAAATATCTCAGATATACTTTGAAAAAAGATGAAAAAGGTGACTTGAACACTACCATAGTCTCCCAAACCCATAGCACCATATTTGCAAAAATGGGGGCAGATGCTGCCCCCATTGTGACACCCCTGTGCTGTTTAAAAAATTTGCCTTCAAAGAACACAAAATTATTGGATTTAATTATCGGAGAAAATAGAAACAGTACCTGGTAAATTGTTGAGGGAATTGTCCAAACATGTCCTCTCCAATATTTCTGATTGTGTTGCCCTCTGTTCCGAAAATCATGGTTTTAAGGGTTATTCCTACATCCACCCTGATACTTATTTTCACCTCTTTTCCTTCTTTATTCTATTCTTTTAGACCTTCTTGGACCACTAGAGTGGTCATTGTGGTTGTTAGGATTAGTGAAATTATCTTGCCCAGCCTGTTCAGGTACAAGGTTAGCACATTCCCGTGAAACTGCAGCATCAGGGGGGTTTGGATAAACTCTCTTATTCCTGTAGTCACCAATGTCCCTGGTAATTTTCTTTTTCTTCTTCTGAAAGGCACTACACTCATAGTCATGGGCCTTACATAAAACCTCCTGAAATTCATGAGATCGAGGAGGAAACAGCAGATCTTTCTTGATCTCAGAGTCGAACTTCCAAAGTTCCTCTTCATATCCTGAAAGGTGTCAAATATTATCTCGAACTATAAGGTTCATAAATTCACTTCCTAGTGGTAGGAAGTCAGATAAATTTAAAAGGAATTGAGGCATGAAGAAATGTGATTTGTGTAGGCAATGTAGGTTCATCCTGGAGGGTAAAAGTTTTCAGGTGTCTGGCTATCCGAATTTGATTGCTGTTAAAGGCAGATATGACTGCAACACCAAGGGGGTGGCTTATATTCCCTTTTGTTCCTCTTGTCCTGTATTCTACATAGGAAAGACTATTGGTGCCCTTAAGCCCTGTATTTACCAAAACACTTATGCTATAAAAAGGTCTCACCAATGTAATGCCCTATTTCGACATAGTATAAGATGTAATGATTTCAAGAAATTTTCCTTCTCCGTACTTGAAAAGGTGTAATTGCAACCTAGGGTTGGTGACTGGGAAACTCTCCTAGAAAACAGAGAGTATATTTGGCAAATTTTGTTGAATGCTACTAGCCTACCTGGCATCAATGATGTGGTTTCTCTGAAACCTCCTCTAAAGATCAGAGCATCTTGCATTTCATAATGGTATTGTGATTATTTTTACAACCTTTTAAGTTTTACTTTAAATAAGATGTATTTCAATTCATAGCTGTATTTTTTTACATCACTGAATGGTTTGTGTTTTAAATTGATGGGTTTGTGTATATTTACTTGATGTATGTCACTTTAAAATTTTTGGCTCAATTTTCAAAAGGTTATATAAAGGGACTTAGTTTATTTTTAACCAGCTTCTGATGAATTTCAATGGTGGTGAATAAAAGCACTAAGACGTCTGGCTTTAAGACATTAAAAAGGTTTGGATTTATCCTTGCAGTGTTATTTTTGTATAATATGTAATATATAACATAATATGCTTTATTAGTTTGATTGTAATATAATGACATAATTTTGACTCAATAATTCTTAATGCACTCCAAAGAAAGATCTTAATTTTTTCACTCATAACAATTGTCATATTTCTAAGAAACAGTCTGCAAAGGATTAGTCCAGCTAAAATCATTTTAACTAGCAGATCCAGAGACTATCTCACTCTGAGACCCTCCTTGTGGGAAGAATAAAGACACCTTATTGAAGTTTCAAGTAGTTTATTCAGCTAAATAGGTAGTTGGACAAGTGTTTTTTTCTAATACATTGCATTGAACGGGTTGGTTATTTAAAGACAGTTACAGAAAATGGTAGGAGGGTCCAGGGGATCTGACTAGAGAAAAGTCTGGAAGATGGAAAAAGAAGGAGCGCGTCACAAAGCTTAGAGGTTAGTCCCTTATTTGAATATCCCTGAAAGACCCATGAGGGTTTACCAACTCAGCAACCTGCAGAACCTCATTCTTAATTAAAAGGTTCTATTTTTTATTTATAACACACGAAACAAGTAATCGAAAAACAAAAACTGTTGAAAAGTAGTAAACAGGCAACCTTGTATCCAGAAAGCAGGCTTTGTAATGGAAAAGCAAAGCAAATTAAATGTCCTTAACGCATAAATTTATTGCAACACAAACAAGCGTTTTCGCCGTGACTCCTGTCACAGCTTCATCAGAGATACAATGAGACCGTTTCAAAAACGCTCATTTTAAATGTTAAAACAGGAAGTGAGTAGACTTAAAATGCTTCACACGAAAATTAAATTTAAAAACGATTTTCAATAATGAAGCTGAACATGATCAAAATAAACTAAAGTTATCCAGTGTCTTCAACCCACCACTACAGACAAATTTACAACTTTTTGAACAAATGTGTGAGGTGGACATTAGACATCTTTTCACTACCTTTAAAAGAAACACACAAACAACTGGGCTAAACATATCCATTGACCAATGGGAGTGGCTTAAAAATCTGTGTTCTCTACCAGTTAGGTTTTTAAAACCAGATAAGGGGGGTGGTCTAGTGGTTTTTGATGACTTTCAATATAAGGAAAGAATGTTCCAAGTACTTGATTCACCGGCCTATGAAACATCTTCTCTCAATGAGATTAATACTACACATGGTCGTATTAGAGGTTACTTTCGTGATCTCTTTCTAACTGGTAAAATAGACTTGGATACATATAACTTTATTGACATCATACCACCTAAGACACCTGTGATGTTCGGAATACCGAAGATACATAAAGACGAAAAAAAAACCCCAATGAGAGCATTGATAGATGGAAGGTCGTCTATGACGTATCCATGCTCAAAGTTAATCGACAACATTTTGTCAAAATACTCAAAATTGATACCAACAATTTGTAAAGACTCATGGTCTTTCCTATCTGACATTAATAACATTCTTTTTGACCCTGCTTCGAATTTTTTGACAATAGATGTTGTCGATTTATATACATCAATCCCCCATACAGAAGCGGTAGAATGGATCGAATTACTTCTTAAAGATTTAAATGCACCTCAGTCCGAAATTAACATGGTGACCGAATTGTTAGACATAGTGTTGTCTTCTAATTTCTTTTTATTCGACCAGCAATTCTACCTGCAAAAACGGGGAATAGCCATGGGCTCGCCTTGTGGGGCGAGCGTGGCTAATTTGTTTGTAGCCTTCTGGGAAAAGCACTTCCTAATGGCTAACCAAAATTTAATGAAGTATGTCAGCTATTACACAAGATTCTTGGATGACATATTCATTCTTTTTAAGGGTAGTGAAGAAGAAGCTAAAACTTTTGTAGACACACTTAATTCCACTACAGAATGTCTTAAATTTACATACAAATTCTCTAATTCTGAAGTTGACTATTTGGATGTTAGATTGTCTAAGGATTTGAGTAAAATGATTTTCTATTCCACGATCTTTAGAAAGCCGACATACTGCAACTCCTTCCTGCACTATTCTAGTTTCCATCCACCGAAACAAAAGAGGTCCATTGTTAAGGGTCAACTTGTTAGAGCAGGAAGGATGTGCAGTACACTTGAAGATTTTAGACAAGAATGCCGGTTTTTAAAAGACTTATTCACTAACCGGGGATACCCTTTGTGTTTATTGGAGGAGCTAATCAATGAGGTTGATTTAAAACGTGTGGAAGGGATTTACAAACCCTTATTGAACCAGCTTCATAGCATGTCTACTGTCATAGATAATGATGGTGACGTCCCTGAACTTTCTATTACTAACAAACAGCCTCGAAGGAACTTTTCTTTGAGTTTCATTACTCAATATAATTTGAATTCACCAAGTATATGGTCCATTATTTTAAAAAATTGGCACTTTATAGCTAACTCTTCTTCTCTATTGGATAGTTTAGGAGCCCGCCCATATGTGATTTACAAAAGAGGAAGTAACCTTAAAGAATTGTTGCAACATACACCAGGTCCAAGTTCCTTTAATAGACTAAAGGGATCATTAAAATGTGGTTTTTGCAATTGGTGCAAACTAATTAGAACAGGTAACACATTTATGGTGAGGAATAGAAAATATTATATTCATCATAGGATCACCTGTGAAACAAGATCAGTCATTTACATTGCCTTATGTAATTGCTGTTTTGCGTTTTACATAGGCAAGACTGACCGTAAACTTAAGGAAAGGATATACCAACACTCATATGCAATTAAAAACTCTTTGTTGGAAAATGCACTAGCAAAACATGTTAACATCAACCCAGGACATAATTTTAGTTTCATGGGTATTGATCAAGTAGCTCCTACTATAAGAGGAGGTCCTTTTTCCTTAATTCTTGAAAATTCAGAACTGGTATGGCAGTTAAAATTGGATGCATTCAGACCTCCGGGTCTGAATGAAAACTGCAATATTTCAGCTGTTCTGAAATTAAAGAGCTATTTTAGGTGATAATTTTAAAGTTTTAATGTATTTTATTATTATTTTTGTGGTTTTTCTTCTTTGGTTTGTTTAATGTACTAAAAATGTTTATTGAAGTATTTTGTTACATTTTTAGCATATTTTTAAATATATTTTCAACTTTATTAAAATGTTTTAAATATATTTACATAAGAGTTACTAATACATTTTGCTATTAATGTAGTAGACTTGGTTACTGTATTTAAGCCTCTTGTCTGAGTGTTTTTTGACATAAAAAATTTTTCTTAACACAATATATATATATATTTATCAGGAAATGATGTCTTTTTGCTCACTTCCTGTTTTAACATTTAAAATGAGCGTTTTTGAAACTGTCTCATTGTATCTCTGATGAAGCTGTGACAGGAGTAACGGCGAAAACGCTTGTTTGTGTTGCAATAAATTTATGCGTTAAGGACATTTAATTTGCTTTGCTTTTCCATTACAAAGCCTGCTTTCTGGATACAAGGTTGCCTGTTTACTACTTTTCAACAGTTTTTATTTATAACAAACAAAACATGACAACAAACCATGGGCTACAACTACAGAACTATATTTAAGAAAACTTTTTTTCCTGAGTCTCATCAAGTCCATCTAATAGAGTGATTTACACTTTGACCATAGAAAATGCCTATTTTTATGAGGCTATCACTAGACTTTATTAGCCTGTCTTGTATCACATGTAATATGAGTGGCTCTTTCTCCATTTCTGGGACTCATATTGCTTGAAACAAATTATGAAAACTTTATTATTGAACTTTTTAAAGTCTGGCTTGTCCTTATCAATGTTTGTATCACATGTAATATGAGAGAGTGTGTCAACCTTTACAAGGCTTATATCTTCTGAAATACATTATGAAAGATTAATCTTCTCTTGTTTGGCAAAACAGGATTACAGTGCCAGCTTATAAGAGGCTCATATGCATGATTAATATGACCAGTCCCCATTCTTCTTCCTAATAAAGGCAGACCTTTTTATGTGCAAGGGAGGGCAGACACTTAGAGCTACACTAGGCAAATCCCATTCTTTGAAAAATACACGCATCCAGAGAAATAGCTTACACTTTAACAGAGCTCATGGATGTGCACAGGTAGAAGAAAACATGTAAATAAAGTTTGAAAGATCTTTTGTTTAGGCTTTTTGTGCCCATGGAATAAAACTACACCAAGTGATGAACTGCAGATATAAAAAACTTTTAATAAAAATAAGAATCTCACATCTTCTTTGAGCATAAGCAAACTTTACCTGTTTTGTAAAAAAAAAAAAACAGCAGTCTGGTGTGGTGCCCTGGGATAACAATTTTTATTATATTGCAAATTAAAGAAATGTTGTTAAATGCAGGCCAAATTATTAGAATATCTAAGCCTGGTTTCTGTTGGGTTTCTACAGTGAGAGGGAAAATTCACCTGGTCTCAGAGCATGATTCTATGGTGTTCCAGAGTGGGGTCTTCATTATCAAGCCTGTTCCTGGTTCTAGCAGTTATTGAGGGCTCTTCTTTTCAGATTCTTCCTCTCTTCAGGTTCCAGGTGGTGAAGTCAGGACTCTTTTGTTTTGATTTTTCTTATCTTTACATTTCAGGTGGTAAAGTCAGTGCCAAAGAGAACTACCAGACTTGAACAGGGAAGCACTCAATGGAGCAGCCTTTCACCCCGACTCACATATCTTCACAAGAGCACCAACAACAGAAGAACAGGTCATGGAAAGGAGTCAGTCAGCTAAGGGACTTGAAGAGATTGACAAAAATGAAGGGACCAAGCAGAACCAACAACAAAATAGGACTAAGGTCTGGAACCACTCGACAAAACTGTTGACTCAGCTAGAGCAAGAAATTGTAGATAAGGATCTGATTTTTATACCTTTTAACAGAAATAACTTGGTTGAAACTGTGACAGATGTTAAACTGCATGTGAGGAAACTGAATCTTAAAGTATTTTTCAATGACAAAAATAAGGATAGAACCAACAGTGACAGAAACGACAATGGTATAAAATGGAAAATGCCCAGTGACATTTGCTCCCTGTGCACCCCACCCAGAGTGTGCATGACAGCAAATGTGAGGCTGATATCCACAGGGCCCTCAGTATATCACCTAGGAAGATGTTATACAACATCAGCAAAAAGGAACTGGAAGCTCCAAAAAAAATCTGAGCAGAGATAAGACCCACAGAATCATGAAGGCAGATAATGGGGGAGGCATCTTAGTCACAGATACATCCACTTATAACTTTAAAGTGAGGCCATGATTAATAACATGTATTACTGTAAATGTGATTTTAATACTGTCAGTTTTGCTTATAATAATTGGCAGGAGCAACTAAGAATGTTGCATGATGATGATTTATTAGATGCCAAGCTTTTTTAACTTTTTGGTTACTCTCTACCCAAAAATACCAAGATATTTCTATTCCAAAACTCTATAAGCATATATCTGATCCTCCCTACAGACCAGTGGTGGCAAGTGGTGGTTCATTAACTGAAACACTATCCATCTACATTGATGCTCAGATAAAACCAATGGCAGAGGCCAACAAATCTTATTTTGGACTCTCTGGATTTTTTTGGTAAAATTAGAGATACTCCAATCAGCGATTCCACAATCATGGTCACAATAGATGTGGCTATTGTACTCAAGCTGTAACAGAGGTATATAAAAAGAATATGAATGTATTACAAGGTGTGACAGAACTTCTTGGAAGATTGTTGGAGCTAACCATTAGGAACAACTACAAGTTTTATTAGCAGACCACTGGAATAACTCTGGGAGTTGCCATGGCCCCAAGCCTGGCCAGTGTGACCCTTGAAAAACAGGAAGAGGAAGTAGTGTACCAAAACCCCTATTTTGCATTGATAAAATGCTATTTCCATTTCACTGATATCATCTTTATTATCTGGGAGTGGGATGAAACCACACCAAATGATGTTTACAATCATATTGGTAATTCCACTAGCTTCCTGAGATTCACAACCTCTCACAGCAAGTTTTAGTCAGCTTTTTAGACATAACCATATATATGGACACAGAAAACAAATACTGCTCCAACAACCTTTTCAAAAAAACACTAGGGTTAATATGCTACTGCACAGTAAAAGCATGCATCCCAGATTACTTAGAGAAATGTTAGAAAAGCTTAATGGGATAAGAATTGTATATGCTTCCAAAGAGCTTAGAGATTTCATCATAAATCTAATCATCCTACAAGACTTCCTAGCTAAGGATACATCCTCAGCCATATCAGAACTTTAAAGGAGGGAGAGGACCTCATTTTGAGGGACCCCCCCAGGAGACTCCTAGGGTTCAATAAAAACTTAACACCAGGATCCACAGGAGGATAAAAGAAAAAGAAACATGACATTCATTTTTACAGTCAATTACAACACAATCAGAAAGACCTTGAGCAATAACTGGGTGGTGATTACACACAGTAAACAATGGAAAAAAGTCCTAGGATCCAAACTTTGTTTAGTTTTCAAGAAATCCACGACCATTAGGGACTGGGTGGAGTCCAAATTCACAGGAGGACAACAAAGAAACTCATCCATGTGACCCCCTTTTTGTACTTCCTGCAAATACATGAACAACAAGGAAAATCCAAAAATAGCTGAAAAAGGAAACACCAAAGCAGATAATTTTTTAAAATGAACTTTTAATCCAATTGATTATAAAGACAGTGACCACTTTCACGTTATCACAACGTTTCATCAGACTTCAAGTAAAAACCTTTAACTGCCAACCATAAATAGTAAATTCAAACCCTTCTGGCCTATGGTTCAACAGAAATAAGTACAGGCTAACACAGAAGGTCTTTGGCTAACTAAATTCACAGATGACTGTGAACTAGGAGCCATAATTGAAACTCCTAATGATGTGGACGTCCTACAAAAGGGCCTCACTGAGACAGATGCCTGGTGTCAAAGACATGGTCTCAAGCTCAATGTCAAAAAGTGCATTGTCATCCCCTTTGGTAAAAATTCTGTACCCATGAACTACCACATAGGCGGTAGTCTACTTAACACTGAAAGTGTGATAAGAGACCTTGGGACACAGGTGGACAGTAGTCTCTCCTTTGATAATCACATTGCCAAAGTGGTCAGGAAATCCTTCTACGTGGCACACCTCATCACAAAAGGTTTCTCATCCAGAAAAAAAGAGGTCATTGTGCCCCTCTACTCATCACTCATTAGACCCATTATAGAGTACAACGCCCCTTTTGGTATGTACCTCACAAGACATCTACAACAACTGGAAAGGCCGCAAACATACCTCACAAAGAGGATTACTGGCCTCAAACAGATGCCTTACGCAGACCATCTAAAAAAACTCCAGCTTTACTCCGTCACATATCGCCAACTCAGAGGTGATCTCTGCCTAACATACAAAGCTATGTCAAACCCAGAGCTGTTGGACATGCTCCACTTAAAGAAATCCCAATCCCTCTGAGCTACACGCTCTAGGGACCTAAACCTTGTCACCACAATAAACAGAACATGCTGGAGGGATAGATTCCTGTCCCAGAGACTTCCCATACTCTGGAACAGACTACCTATCTATGTCAAACAGAGCTCCTCATTAGCACTCTTCAAGAAAAATCTTGATGATCGGATGGGTAATAGGATATTCACTCTGGGGATCAGTTCTGTGGTTCTGCTTGACAAGAGCACAGGAAAATAATTTTCTTGGGTGGCGAAAGCCAGGGTACATTATTGGCTAGGCTTGTATAGGCCCTAGGGCCAATAGCCTAGTACCTACCTATGAACCTATGAACCTATGACCCTATCATGCTGAAATTTAAAATTTAAAAAGACATGCTTTATAAACAACATTCTTTGAAATATATACATAAATAAAGCATGCATGATAAGAAACACTTGTAAGACACATGTGCATACAATATATATTAATATAATACATATATTTATAAATATCACAAAAAATACACACTTTTTTATTTAAATAAAATTAAAGAATGTATGTAGTGTAGTTCATTCTAACAACTAACTAAAAACAGTATATACGTATGCTTATGTCCAAAAATCATTCACATAAAGCTGTGAAAATTAAAATTCTATTTAAAGTGACTAATGTGCATGTGGTCTGGCTGATAAAAAAGGTTTTAACATCATCCTATCATTCAGTCTACTCATTTTATGTGCTTGCAAATGTATTATCCATCTACTTTCTCTACCCTCCGTGTAAGTCTTAACATTCCCTAATCTGCCTGATTTCTTAATCAATTCTAATGCTCTAAACTTAAACTTATGTGTCATACCATAGGTTAGCACATGTTTAGCTAATGCGTTCTTATCATCTTCTTTGTTTATAGCATAAATATGCTCTCTTACTCTTTCTCTGAGGGTCCTATTGGTTTTACCTACATAGAAGGACTTGCATACTTGCCACTGTGCCAGGTACACCAAGTCCCTCGTCTTATAATCCGCATATTGTTTAAACACATAATCCTGTCTCGTATCAGGGTGAACACATGTATTATCACCTGCCACGTATGGGCACTGGTTGCAGCCCTTATAAGCAAATGTCCCCTGTCTGTCTGAATATCTTATAGTATGAATCTTTTCTTGCTCATAACAAAGTAATCGCTTAAGTGATTTTGTATTTCTATACGTTTATCTTGGCCTATTACCTACTATCGTAGTGATATCATCATCTACATTCAATAATCTCCAATTTCTCTCTATTACTTCTCTTACTTATTATTCCTATTAATAAACAGAATAATCACTTTAAGCCCCTCAGAAGGTTTGAATGCAAGAGGAAATGAGGGGCTTAAAGTGATTATTTCGTTTACTAATAGGAATAATAAGGTAAGAGAAGTATTAGAGAGAAACTGGAGATTATTGAATGTAGATAATGATATCACTACGATAGTAAGTAATAGGCCAAGATACACGTATAGACATTCTTAATATAAGTGGGTATAGCTCGCTCTATACAGCTATCAATATGGCTGTACAGAGATTTTGTAAATATCTCAGTGTATTCTATAGTGTTTACTAGGTTTTGGGGTGCTTGGAATTTAGCCAAGGTGTCGCTTAGTATAGAGAGAGAGTGGTTAGTCTAAAAGTTTTTGGTTTTGCTGGATCCTTGGATTTAATTTTTATTTCAGCTAATACTGCCTTATGGTCCAATTTGATGAGTGAAGATATTACATGGGTGAGCAACATTGGCACCCCATGTTCATGAGTACAAGGTCAAGGATGTTTGTACCCATGGTAGGAGAATGGAATAACTGTTTCAGGATGTTGGTATTAACAAATCTAGGAATCACTGGGCTTATGCATTAGAAGTGGTGCAGGATTCCCAATCTATAGCAAGGAGTTGAGATCCCCCATGAATATTGCATTGGGTTGAATGGTGAGGGATTCTAATACATTGAGATAGATAGTATGGGTTTCCTGGGACATGGACCTATGCCTAAAGTACTCAGATGCATCCAGTCACTACAAATTTAACTTCTTGTAACATTTTCCATCCCAGTCATCTACAGTCACAAATAAAGTCAACAACAATACTGATGTCTGTGTTAACCAACAAAAAGTTTGTCTCAGACATCACCCCCTGTTGTCACTGGCCATCAGCCACTGTATACAAACATTACTCAATTTTTATTTTAAAGAGAGTAGCTCATCTTTGAGCTCTCTATGGCTAATAACACAGAATCAATGGGCCCTGATAACATTATAGGTTGCCTATAGCCTGACTCAAAACATGGACCTAACAGACACAGTTGGATCCATAATTCAACACAGCCTCCAGGCAGCCTATTTTTCTGTGTAAGGATTTACATCAACATGCATCCTTCTCACTTGAGTGGGGGGGGATTCACCTGATGCATGCATGTATCTACCCATCCTGACTCTCCTCATCTGAAAGGTAGACCAACAAGTCATCATGGACCTTCTCTAAAAGGATACAGGTAATATCCAGACTGTACACAAAATATATGTGTGATTTGCTTAAGCTACATCATGTCTGTAACATCTGTTCAATGTCCTCAAAAAGGTCAACAAGGGCATGATGACAGCACTATTATCGTGCATACCTTGACCTGGCCAAGGCATTTGACTCAAACTCACACTGAGGTATTACTGAGAAACTAAGACAAGCAAGTAGCTTCACACGGACGGCAAGTGCAAAGGCCAAAAGCTGAATAACGCAAATACAAAAAATGTTGATAAAGGCTTTTGGGATGAAACCGGTCTGTATGAAGATTTAAGAAAGATTTAAGACATTTTTTGCTTTCTAATATGTACTAAAATGGACTAAGACTAAGACTTAATAAAGTCTTTGATTCTCCATGTGGTGCTGGCTGTTTTCTGTATTTGCATTACTGAGAAAGTATTGTAAGTGGCCATAAACATCCATATCAGCAAGTGGGTAGACCACTGTATCACATACATGACCAATAAATATGTTGAAGTGTGTGAAGTGATCCATATCTAGAGTCCAGTGATCAGGTCTGTACCTCAAGACTCTGTGCTAGGCCCTTCGCTGTTCATTATTTAAGTCTCAGATATTAAGTATGACTTATACATCCTTTGTCCAACTAGCTTTGTGGAGGACTGCAGATTGTAGACAATCACTGAGTCCAAGTGTGGTATTGGTATAATACAGACAATATCAACATACACAAACGATTGCTGCCGCAGCCATAGAGAGTCAGTAGATGGACAAAAATCATGGAGGAATTAGTTATGATATAAAAGCAAATATACCAGCTAATTATAATATCGACAGCACACCCCTATGAGCAGACCAAGTGGTATGTGACCTGTGTACTCAGGTAGAGGGTATGCGGAACGTCCACCAGTGTGTGCCCACAGTGGTGACTAATCCCTTGTATGTAACATAACTCCTGAGTATGTGTGGGACATACACATCAAAGGGCATTATAGTCCCATAGTTCTCAGCCTTCATCACACCAATAACTGAGTACAATGCACCCTTTTTCATGTATCTCCCAACATCTTCTAGGGATGAGTTACTCAAGTGTACTACATTTACCATAGTGAGGTCCCACACATTTTATTGGCCATACCTACATATTCTTTTTGTTGCATAAACATTAGTGGTTGATGGTGTGAAACCCCCATCAAGGTATTATACAAGATGCATGTGTGAAACATGTTTCTGTGATGCCCACAGTAAATACATAGCTGATTGACAGCATTGATGGCATGGGTTACATTCATGACAGTGTGGATTGTGCTATGTATATATGCTATGCACACCCGTCAACTAGCCAGAATTGCTCATAATTTCAAATGAAAGTTTAACAGTGTCCCTCCTAACACTTCTAGCAGGTGTTAGATGTTGAGGAAGGTGTGCTTGATTCTCCTCAGAGATTGCTGACAGACCATGACAGTTGTACAAGTGTGATCTTACAGAACCATCTATAATCACTCACAATCACACACGTTATGTCAAAAACATGGCATTAATGGTGGTATTATTCTGATATTGTCCATGATTGTGTATGCTTCTGTCTTGTGTTATCCATGAGCCTGTTGCTGTGTGTCCTATTCGGTTGAGACCTTTGCTGGCATTACATTCATATCCATGCAACTCATTTTGCACAGCTTCACAATATGCACCTAACCCCTATTGTATATAACATCCCTGATATATGTCATTTCCATTGTTCATGTTAGGATGCTTATATCACAAATAATCCTATTTGGTGATATGTCACCTTGTGTGAAAGTCACATAATATACAATAACTGTGTGATGATGTGAATATACCCACACAGGAGGTGTACACAGCAGTACATACTGTATTATCATTATGTGCATATGTGACTACTGCTCACGCTACAACTGTCTTTTCTTTGTGGTGTACATACATTGACATGCCCTCATCTGCTATACATTATCAAGTTTCACCTGTCCTCTTCTCCTGTGTTCATTCTTACAATTCATCTGTGCGTCCCTTTCAATACACACACTTTCCCTGAATAATTATTTCTAATGCAGTCTATGTATCCTTGCTGATCAGTTGAAAACATTTTATTCAGTATGCAGAGGTATACTCTGCACTGTATACACTTTAATGTAATGTGTTGGAACTGTATAGACTGCTTTATTAAAATCAGTGGTGGTCATTGTGGCTTTCCACACAATTCCACAGAACTAGTTTGCCTGTAGATAAACAGGTGTACATATCTGCAGGTGTTCATGTTGCTTAATACAATTTCCTGGCTGGCAACACTGCTGCTTGCCACAAGATTGTGCTTGTTTAAAGCTAAGCCTGATGTGCGGCATGTATACACAATTAGCACTGCTGCTCACAGCACAAACACATAAACTCCATGTAGGCTTCATGTTAACCCTGCATGAAGTTTATTGAATCCACAGGAAAGTTTAACTCTGCCTGCTACAAATTCAGCTTCTCCTGACAATATTTATGAGGCTTTAAGTTCAGATGGGAAAGGGGAGTTAATTTAAATGTGCCTGCTCCAAATCCAGTTTCCACTGACAATATGTATGCTGCCTTAAAAGGTCAAGGAGAAAAGGAGTGACAGCTTAGATTCATGCCCATGGATAAAGTAGAAAAGAAAGTCATTATTGGTTTGAGGGTGCAAAAATGCTAAAGAAAATTGAGGCAAATGCAGGAAAAAGTTAAAAGCAAAGGAAAAGGCAAAAATTCCCATTCTAGTTGGTGATATTAATAGTATGAATAGTCATGCTCATCTCCTCCTTATTTAGAAACGGTACAGATGCCTCTCTCATGATTCTATTTGTTTATTGGATATTCATTTGCTTCCTAAGGTAAAATGGCTACAGTTAGTGCTGTTACAGAGGAATAAAATTGCCATCTACATCAGAAAGTGCTCTCTAGCACCATTGTACCATCTAGTAACAGAATAAGAGAATGTCCCCGCTACATTGTCGAAATTTCTCCTGGTGGATATAAATATTACCTCGAGTCTCCTCTGAAGAGGACACTAGCCTAGAGGATCTAACCAGGTCAACAAAGGATAAATAAATACATTTTAATAAAGCACAGCACACAAAAAGGAATAGATTTCCAAGGTAGCCTTTGACATAAAGCAAGATGCTGTATATGAAATCATCTGTAGAAACCAATATTTAACACTGTACTGCTGAATTTAATGAATAAGCATGATACGACATTTCATTAATTTTCTATAATTTATATGCTGAAAGGTTTGTTGCCACATTTTTATAAAAAAATATAATTACATGTACTTTACCTTAACATAACATCTTCAGATGTCTTCACCTCGTTAGACAGAAGAGAGCTCCGGAGAGACCCTCATGAAATGTAATTTACAGTAAAAGACACATCTTAAGCTTCACTTACCCAGTTCTCTGCTTTGAAAGACTATGTGCATTTCTAATAACAGGGTAGAACACTTTTGTCATAGCTAACTAGCATCTCTTTACCCTGAAAGATAACTCTGACCTTTTGATTGTTTATTTGTTTCTTATTTCTACATGGTGCATTAACATTTATTATACCCTGCATTATTTGCTACTGTATCAACTTTCTGACACTGCTCACAAGTTTAGCAGTACCATCTCCCATATTCTTGCAATGCCTGCCCAGATAATGCCTTTGTATTGTTGTTTATGTCATATGACTAATAAAATTAATATTATAAGCTATAGCTAAAAGTGCCTATCAGTAGTCCCATAGGACTACCAGATGCTGCATCACTATTCTAACCCACTTTCAGGAATTTGTTTACTGTACAATAGCCTCTTGTACCAATATGCAGAACTTGCTCTTGAGGATAAGGACTGTCCTTGGCTACCTGCACAATATTTTGTACAGTGGAATCCAAGTGATGTGCCCAACTGGACTCTCTCTTTTTGGGTTTCAGTGTGAAGTATTAAAATACCATCACTCAAAAGGTACTTCTGCAATCACAAGTCATCAAAACACATCTATGCCATTCTGTGCAATGGTACAAAGTTAAAATCTCCCCACACAGTGAAGTTCTATGTATTAGCTTTGCAATCACACAACACTAGAGGAAGGAGACATTTTCCAAAACAGTACATCATATTCCCAAGCAGTCACTCTTTTCACTCCAACAAGAGTAGCAAATTATTTCAAGGAACTGCAGATACAGAAAATATGTGACTATTCCCTCTTTGAGATCCTCCCAAATTACTCTTCCAATGGAAGTCTAATATTTTTGAAACTATAACTCAGCTTTAGGCTTACTGGTATAAGACATTTCTTTCACAGATGTAGCCCCTTTCTAAAAAAGTATAGTATCTTTTGACAGTTGTGGGTCAGTTTCTGGATTCCTGCTATGACCTTGCTCGTTCCCTGAAAGCAGTCACATCGCCAGCTTCAGTTAGACGTGGGTATTTACTGGGTGTCCCTCCTGATACCTTCCCTCTATGATTGTCTCCATCTGTAGCCATGTGTAACTGCATGTAGATAAAGTACTGTGGCATCAGATACATTATCTAATAGAACGTCTGTTCAGATGTCATCAAACAGTGCTGCCTACTTCTCTCTCTCTCTCTCTCTATTCCCAGTCCAAAGGAACCCTGGCCAATGTTACCAGGATTGGACACAGGCACTTGTGACAATTTGGAGCACCTGCAGTTTCAAAGCAGTCTACAACAATCATGGTGATACATCTGTTAGCTTCATGGCATGGCTTTTGTGGCCCACCTTGTCTCTGAGGATATTTAGACTCTAAATGCCCATTGGGTTACAGTAGAAACATTTATCCCCAAAATCATGACATACTGGCATTAGCAGTTTTACTCTTTGCTGAGGAGCCAACCATAATGCTTAGATTGTCTCCATGTTTTTCTGATACCTATGTGCAGCTCTCTAATTTTTTTTTCTTCAGCAGTGTTACACTTTCAGACAGTTAACCGGTTCTAACTTACTCAGGCTAAGTTATGAATGCGTACTCCCTTATCCTGAGGTTTCTAAATACCCAAAAGTAGTAACTAGACATCCACTCACTCACATATTAAAGTGATAGCTTATTTATATAATGAAATCACTGACAATGTTTTCTTGTTTTCTCAGATTTTCTTTACATATTTTTCTTATAAGCTGTTGGAGTAAGCTTAAAACACTCAGACATTTCTGACTTTACTGTAATCACAGCACTTTGTTTCAATCATTACCATGAAACCCATGAGCAGAGGAGTTAAAAACCTTGTTGACTGCCCTGAACAGTATACCGTTGATTACATACATATCAAAAAGCCTGACTTAAAATATCAAAGGCTTCCCCAGTTTAAAATAAGCAACAGTTTAACACTAACCTTCTCAGTTGGCATTGCATTTAACCCCTGTTACTCACTTACCTTTGCCAAACAGCAAGACTCTCATTATCCTATTGGAACTGCTCCTCGTTTTCTTGTCATTCCTTCTCCTTTCTTTCCAGCATTCTTCCCCTCTTTCTGCTAAAGCTGTGCTGTTCTTTGCGGCTGCTTGACCATTTGGGATTCTCTTCTTTACTGCTGCAGTCTAGTTTTTTTTTTCAATTCAGTTTGCATTTTGTGGTCATCCAAGAATGAAGAAAGTTGAAGTGCTGAATGAAGTGCACTAGAAGGCATTGCCAGGCTGAATTTGTGCACAGTGGACTGAATCTTAGCTAAAGCCAATGTGATTATCATTTATCTCTGGTCTTGTCAATAGATTGGATTGTTTCAATTTGCAGTATTTAGTCAGCTGTGGCACTGATATCTGTTCATACTCCAAAGAGCTCATTTTGCCTGAACCCTAACTACTTTTACCAAAATAAAATAAAAATAAAATGTTGTGCAAGTCATACTATTGCATATACATTTTCTGGTGATAAAAACTGTTTTGTAGACTGCACATGTCCACAATATATCCACACTACTGTGAATGAAATAATGTGTGCTAGACAAGGTCTATGGTGTCACAATCTGTATCACTGATAGACTGTGGTTATGTTCTCAAGATCCCCATCACTACCATCAACTATATGTGATGAATGGGTATATAATCCTACCAGCTAATAGTAGCTGATGTGATTGAGTGGTCTTTAAATCAATACTGCTGACATCAACTAATATAAGAAGTGTGACTAGTCATAATAGCATATGATAAATATATATTGCTGCCTGCCATAACAGCAAAGAGCTGGAACATCCAAATAAACATTATACCATGCAACTACAGATCAGACTAATACTCACTGGTTCCCCAAGATTCCACTCACTTCAGACTGAACTCACCGCCTTCCAGTGCAGTCTTACTGACATTAACTGAAACTTGACCAAGACTATTTTTCAAACATACATACACACACACACACACACACACACACACACACACACACACACACACACACACACACACACAAACACACAAACACACACACACACACACACACACACACACACACACACACTATTTTGAAAGGAAATGAACACAGAATGAGTATTTGTTGGTACTATATTATATATTGTCGAAGAAAGGGAAGACTCAGGCTGGACTATAAAGAATCTTTCACTTTGATAACTTCTAACCCAGGAAACAGCACTATGTACAAAAACAGCAAAGGTCAAAGAGTCAAGAGTAGGCTTTTGGTTAATGAAGTTGAAAAAGTAGTCTTGGGTAGGCCATCATCCACTGCAGTAACAATGGTGTATGTGTGAGGAAAAAAAGATGTAAGGCTGAGTACTGCATTTCTGAGTGAAGCTAAACTATTATTTAGACAAAAATATGATATTTCTTAAAATATTCAGAGTTTCACTGATAAATGACTTTTTTAAATCATTTGATCAGGGTAGGCAGGAGGGAGATAGGTCTGTAGTCCAAAGAGGTGGGGCAGCACTCAGTTTTTAGAAGTTGGAAGAGTATGACTCCTTTCCAAATGAAGGAGAAAATGCTTTGACAAAGAGACTAATTAAACAGATTGAAGAGAAGACAATGAAGTATTGACTTATCATAATAACCAAAAGGAAGTTTTCAACAATTAACAACAAGTTTTCAACAATCTCATATTCATTTTGATCTGGAAGACTATCACATTTTTTAAATTCATATAGGTAAGAATTTTTATTATGAAAGGGCAGAAATAGAAACCCTTAATATTAGGTAGAGGATTCATTATCAGATGTGGATGGCATGCAAAGTTTTCTTCCGAAATTATTTATAAAATATTCAAAAATATATTGTGAATTTACAGAATTGGCCATAAATGAAGTATTTCTTATTCAATCATTTAGGGTTGGATAAGAGCATACATTGCTTTCTTACATAGTATGGTCTCCACATAGTGCCTTTTTAGTTTAATGTGTTAGGGAGAAAAAACTAATGCCTTGAATCATGGGAAGGGACTTTTCTTCCAAGGCACATAAGGTTTCTCTCTTTGTTTAGAGATGAAAAAACTCACTAGACATCCAAGGTTTTCTGTCACATCTCCTTTATCTAAACATTTGGGGGAACTTAGTCTAATACATAGTGAGTAGGCTTGTGAATGCTTGATGGTGGGTCACAGAATTAGTCAGTAATACTGAGAAACAATTGGTACAAAACAGATCAAAATTCAAATCAGAAATGTCATTAGCAATATTATTTATAAAAGCACAGGTAAATGGGGATAATTTGGTATTTCCCACCAGTCCAGTGGAATATGATTGGGCAGTGATCGCTTAAAATGGAAGGAGGGTAAATTAATTATGTATCTTGCTGGGATTGTTAATTAAAAATAAAACTAGGAAACAAGAGTGCCTACAGAAGAAGTGAGTAGGAATGGTAGACTTCAGACCAGCTGGATGGGGTCATGGTCAGACGGTCAACAAGGTCACACTAAGCAGGATCATGTTAATGTCACTTGAAAGTAAAATGTTAGTGTCATTTATAATGTGTGTATCATTTATAATGTGCAGAGGGCTATCTTGGAGACATATTTC
The DNA here is from genome assembly GCF_019279795.1 of Protopterus annectens. Lineage (NCBI taxonomy): Eukaryota > Metazoa > Chordata > Ceratodontiformes > Protopteridae > Protopterus > Protopterus annectens. Next base: position 1,444,630,662 of record NC_056731.1, read on the forward strand.
AAAGTCAATGAAAGTGAGATGAGGAGAGACACGTAATAATAATGTTAAGTCTGGTGAGTTCTGAACAGCCTGATCACAGAAAATCCAGATATGAAAAGTTAATCAGTGCAAAGGAAGATATCAAGCACTCTACAAGAGAGATGATTTTCGTAGACTAGTAAGTAGCCACTTCTGATTCTATGTCCAAGATTATCCCTATACATGTTGTTATGTTAGAAAAAGTGAAATGAAAACTTTAAAAGTCAAACTTTGGCCAAGTTTTTCAGAGAGCTACAAGGTCAAGATCATATTAAGAATGCCTTGCATGAAGGCCAGCTGCCTTGTTGGTAATACAAATGATATTTAGAAGGCCATACTTGTGGCTTGTTGTCCTGTGATATCAGGCTATTGCAATGTAGCAAATTAAATTAATTACAAGTCGAGTACGAAAACATGAATTTGTTTGAGAGATTATTGAAAGTATCCTGAACAGTGTAAGTAAGGACTGACTAAAGAAAGGTTTGCTGGGGGAAGGGACATAGAGGAGAATTTGTCTTTCAGATGGTAGAAGACGTAGTTGGTAAGAGTCACTGAACTTACTGAAAAGGAAGGAAGAGAAATATGCAAATGGTAGTTGGGCATGGCAAGTGAAGGTAGATGTCTAGCAGTTGTTTAAAGGCTTGAAAAAATCAGGTCTGAGATACTGCCATAACAGAATAGGCACTCACAAGTAGGTAAAAAAAGAAAGCAAAAAAAAAAAAAAAACAAGTGAGATAAGTATATTTAGAAAGCCAGCTGAGAAAACCATGGTACAAAAGGAGTACTGTAAAACAGGTGAAGTTGGGTAGAAATGGAAGACGTAATAGCATAACTTAGACAGAGGAAGACAACAGAAAGATGTGATATCTAAGGGATGATATGGCTGATAAGCAGGAGATCTAAGTAGAGAACTAGTGGAAGGGAAAGAAAAGTGAAAGCAGCAGTAAGAAGGGGGCAGGAGGCCATAAACCACTGTCTCTAAGTTTTGAAAAAGCCTAGTGATTGGCAGAGCTCCCACGACTATAAAAGTACTAGTTAAAAGTGATGGATAAGGTAAAAAGTGGACGTAGTATGCTTAGTGAAATGAAGAATATGCTTTCAAAAATGTCTATGGACTGTTGTATTGAACAACAGTAAGAGAAGGTGAACATGAAAGAGAGAAGGAAAAAGTAAGGAGACATTAAGTGGTAAAGAGAAAGAAGCCCAGCTTCTACTGCCATTATCATCTTGTGTACGGACACCAAGTAATAGATAAAGTGGTCCTGTGAAAAGAATTTGCCCAGCAGAAGGAAAAAGGATGATGTGGCAAACTTGAATCTAGAAAATATTATAATGCTTGTACATTGGGAAATGAGAAAAGTTAAATTGAATAAACTAAGGGGCAAACACATATATTCCTTTGTTTCACTTCTTGGGCTGCATCTGGAATGGGACCTGTGAGGATCAGTCCACTCCTCCAGTTGATAAACAAAATAATCAAACATTCTGAGGCACACTTGATATGAGGAAAATTTAATGCCACAGTAATGGAATGCCAATCAGAATGCAGTTGCAGAAATATGTAATTAAGGAAACAAACAATCATACATGTCTGAATATAAAACAATCCCAAGGTCGTATGAATAGGATACGGTGAATGGTGAATATATGCTACTTTAATTTATAACACGGAGCAGTGGTTATGTTCTATGTAAGTAAAGATTCATGGGTAGGCATAGGCTTGTGTAAGTAGCAATTCCCATACTTGTTTACAGCATGGAACAATCATTTCTGTCATGTGAAAGAATCCAGCAGAGAAAAACATACAGGAGAAAAAAAAACAGGAATGAGTGTGCTACAACCAGATGTCTAAGCACTTATTTATACAGTTCGGAGAAAAAAGTAAAAAGAGTTACTGGTCAAGCTTTCCTTGAAAGAACCCATCAATGGGAAAAAGTAATCGAGCTAAATTTTTTAACACAAACTGATCACTGATACTGCATACCACTAATGTCTCCTTTTGTAAGGTAGACACATTAGTGCAAAAGCTACATGTCCACCTGCTGTGAGAGGAATAGCATACAAAGGAAAACACAGCAGTTTCTGATCAAGCCCTGATAATCAAATTTCACTGGATACAAACAGTGTGTGGTAGAGACTGGGAAGAGGAAGAAAATGTGTGAATGTGTTCTATTTGTCCAGTGAAGCAAGAGTTTGAAAATCAAAAACATAGAAACATGCAGCCTTTAGGGTAGGGTAGGCAGACTATGCAGTGTTCTTTGTCGTGAGCTACATTTCCTAGTTGGAAACATAGATGCCTCCAGAGGAGCAGGTGAGTTAGCCTGTCTAATTCTTTATTCATTCTGTCTTCCAAATGAAATCAGATTGTATCAAAAAATCAAGTGAGATGAGATAGCTACAAAAGTTTTGACAAATCTAACTTCATAAAAAATGTCATACAGGTTTCCACAATGGCAAAGGACATGTAGGAATAGAATTTAATTGTAGTGTGATCGGTGTTGTCTGTAGCTCTGTATGTCTTGTCTGAAACTAACAAAAAAAAATTTCTTAGTAGGCAGGAGGTGAGAATGTCATATTGCATCTGAATCTCTCTAATTGACCTAAATAATTCTTCATTTGGGTGGAATATGTTGGCTACAGAAAATACAGTCAAAATTGCTTCCACTTTTCATACCTAGCCTTATTAAATAAAAGCTTTGTACAATAACTTCTGTTGGCAAAAAAGATGATCACAAGAGAATGATATTAAATTGTAATCTGTGAAATGACTAGCTATAACAAGAAGTGTAATTACTTCATCTTGCTTTCATTAATAACCCTCAGGTAAAGTCACTCATCTATCATTTTTTTATGATTTAATATGTGAGAAGATATTTGTAGGTTTCGCACCTTACCTGATTTTTATGATACAATCTGAAAATTGCTTCATCTGAAATACAGAAAGAACAAAGGATTCACTTGGCAGAATATAAATTCTAAATTAGATTCACTATACATATTGAAAAAATTGGTGTACTGATTGGTTGTTGGCCTTTTTCTGTAGCTTTGTGTTGCTCTGCTTTGCATACCATTGCAGTCCATTTGGCTGAGGTGCTCTGAGCTATACAGTGCACAGCAATAATACACAATATACTCTGTAGTCACAAGCAGTTGCCTTTAAATGTTCATTATAGCCTTTATGGTCCCTAAACTATTCCCTCTTACTTCCCTACCATAGTATATTCAAAGGACAGCTCGCTGCATCAGTTTGCAACCTACCAGCAGACCCCCCCCATATTAAAATGTAATAATATTGTTCACTCATCGTGGCCTAACAGCACTGGGGTTGCTTTTCTGTGACAAGCTGGGTCAAGGCTGAAACAGATAAATATTTTTAAATCCTATCCCATTAATGAACCCACTGATAGAAACATCGCTAAACTCATACGGACCTACCTTATTAGTATATTGGGCAGACTAGTGCTAGTTGCACAGTTAAATGCAAAAAATCATAAGACATTAGAACACTCTAGCTTTTCAACTATATACTAGCTCACTGCTGTATTCCAGACACTTAGGACCATAATAAAGCAGTTTGCCCTTATATCATATACTGCCTGCCTGTTAGAACTAAGCATCATAAGGCAATGCACAGATTTCTTCAAGCTTACACATAACCACTTACACCTACCACACACTAAATCTATATAGGAAAGGTGTAGTTCTGTACTAGCTCTGGAGATTAACCTTTCATCAAAACATATTGCCAACGTTCACCAAGTTATCAGTTCCCACATCCACATCATGCCATCATGTCACTGATCAAACAGTAAACATTCATATGTTAAGAAACTGAGTACATCTTTCTCCAAGGCTGAAAGGTCTGTGAGGCATAGGCCTGACATTCAAACTCCTCCATGACACACACACACACACACACACACACACACACACACACACACACACACACACACACACACACACACACACACACACACACACACACACACATGCACACACATGCACACACATGCACACACACACACACACACACACACACACACACACACACACACACACACACACACACACACACACACACACACACTTCACAAAATACACATATAGTACCATCTAACACTAACACTGTAATGTGGTGTCATGTAACTGACAGGTCAAAGCCCTTAATGTTTATTAGGTGAGCAACAATAGGTGATTCCAGAATGAAACACAAACACATATCACACAACAGGCTGAGCAAAGAAAAGTCAACATGGAGCTGCTTTTCAGGCATAAGAATTCACCAATGTACTACTGCAATCAAATCTCTTCACCCCATTTAAGAATATGACATGACTGTCACTCACGTGGGTATGAATTATCTGAGATACACATCCTTGGATTATACGATAATAGGCATGATAGCACACTCTGAATATGTGTCTGAGGCAGAGATGCAGCTAGTCTTCAAAAGCACCCTACTTTTGCTTAGACTGACAAGCAATATAAACATAAGATAATTGACTTAACAATTGTCTTAGTGTCATTCCAAGGGCATCCAATGTATGTCAGCCTAGAAGGAGATGGCTGGCAGTCCTACCTGAGGTTGCTTGCAGCTCTACCTCCTCAAAGTTTTCATATACTTGTCAACATTTTCTCCACCACTATAGTGACTTTTTTACATAATTTCAGCCTGCTCTATCAAGCAACCTATCTATACCAAATCAGGATAGTATAGCTGTAGTGCAATGTTGCTCAGTGCTATAAACCTCATTAAAAATCCACTCATTAGAAGCCACCCTGACCAAAAAAATATAGACTTCTGCATCCTCACTGAAATATGATTGCAATGCAGTTATAGCAAACTCTCACTACCAGGATTCAATGCCTACCCCTCATTCAGATGCTGTTCTGAAAGGGTTCCTTCACATAAGTGATGATTTCTCCTTATTCTTCTGCAGTTCCATCACATCAAGACTTATATAACAAGATAATAACATTTAACTCCTCTACATCCTAGTAAATACCAACAAGATATTTTACCATGTCATAGTCAACTATCGTACCCCATCTATAATACCTAAATCCTATAAGGTGTACTTAAATTAAACTTATTCACCATCCAACCAAACATTATAATTCTTGACAATTTCAGCTATGCATCCATAAATTGAAAAACTTGTTCTACTACAAATGTGCGCACAAAGCTTCCTAAATTTCATCAATGCAAACTCTCTAGCCCCAGTACTTTAATTCCCTACAAATAATTCCAGTTTACTTGACCTGATTATTGGAACTATAGCCCCAGTATGCTCTGTACCTGTAGTTACCCCATCACTGGACATCCGCTACTTTCAGCAGTTTTCACCAGGATAGTTAAACACAACATGCATACAAACCATACTGTATTTGAATATTTTTAAAAGGCAGTCATATTACATCTAGCTGATGACCTATAGCAGTTTAAGATTTTAATTCCCTTGAAAACCCAGTAGCCAACAACACTGTATTTGCAAATAGTTTCTATTCGCACCTTGACACCTACATTGAAGCATCACTGTCGGTACAACACAATTACATTGCCAAGATTAGGAACAAAACCGTATGATGGAAACCTAGAGTGAACAAACTTCATAAAAAAGTAAGCTCAAGAAGTTAAACTAAGGATGTAGATGCAAAATCAAATCAAACAAGTATAATTGTGAGCTGAAAACATCACCTCTGTCAAGGACAACCATAAGGCTATTTTCAGCATGGTTATAAACCTTTGGTAAAATACTAAGCAGAGTACCAAACTAATTCATAATAATAACACCCCCTCAGCCTGTGAAAACATAACTAATATACAAGAAAATGAATTTAGCTCAACCCCTCCCCCATATGTCTCTCCAGCCTCCCATTGCACAGCATTATGTCTGCATCCACCCACAGAATCACCTAAGCATGTTCTAAAGTTAAATCACTAGCTGTGTGAGTCCTTATAATGTGTCAGTCTTTTTGTTTTATCAGTATAAAACTCTCTCACACACTGACTCACTCCTGAATCTATTCATAAACAGTCTGTGGCTTCATGCCAGAGACATGGAAAAACAGCAGTGACCGTTTTCCTTCTGGAAGGATGGCCCAACAATCTATCCTGGAAACTATAGATCAATAAGCCTTGCCATCCTTATCCACAAGGTGATGAAATGCATTATTATGGAAAACAAAGACATCATCAGCTTACAATCCCTTGAGCCCAACTAGTTTGAGTTTATGAAAGAAGATCCTGTCTGCTTATCTACTAGACTTTTTTTGGACAAGTCACTAAAACATTAGATGAGAGCAAATCTGTGCACACCACACTAATACCCTGACCTGACAAAGTTCTTTAAAGACTACCCTGGGTATAATTGACAAATGAATCTAACTTTCAAATGTGACCTGCTGGATAGCAAGCTGACTCACAGATGGAACCAAAATTAGAAGTGGGAGCATAATCTCCTCAAAAAGCCTGTTACTAGTTGGGTCAAAACTAAGGCTACTCCTATTTGATATATACTTTTTTTTTATGTCAAAGCTAAAGAGTCTTTGCCTAAATATGCTTGCATATGATTGCAAACTTGGAGCTCTCATTAACTTTCAGGAGGACTCCGAGATCCTGCAAGAGAGACTAACATATTGATGCTAGGACTGTTGTCTAAAACTAAAAGCTAAAAAATATATCAGAGCATCCTTTGTGAAATTTGTACACCAGGTAACCTACCATATGAACACTAGCCCCTCAAAATCAAATTAGTTATAAGGGACCTAGGCACTTTTGTAGAAAATGAAATATTCTTTGACCATCATATAATTCCTGTCATGAGAAATTCCTTCTTTTAAGCCCAGCTGATTAAAAAAGGCATATAATCTAGGTCTAAGCTAGGTTAAGAAGGGAGGTGATGATTAGTGATCAGCAGTATGGTGGTTTCATGCCAGGAAAGAGCACTACAGATGCGATGTTTGCTCTGAGAGTGTTGATGGAGAAGTACAGAGAAGGTCAGAAGGAGTTGCATTGTGTCTTTGTGGACTTAGAGAAAGCATATGACAGGGTGCCTAGAGAGGAGTTGTGGTACTGTATGAGGAAGTTGAGAGTGTCAGAGAAGTATGTAAGAGTGGTACAGGATATGTACGAGGGTAGTGTGACAACAGTGAGGTCTGTGATGGGAGTGATGGATGCATTTAAGGTGGAGGTGGGATTACATCAAGGATCAGCTCTGAGCCCTTTCTTATTTGCAATGGACAGGTTGACAGACAAGATCAGACAGGAGTCCCCGTGGACTATGATGTTTGCAGAAGACATTGTGATCCGTAGTGAGAGTAGAGAACAGGTGGAGGAGACCCTGGAGAGGTGGAGATATGCCCTAGAGAGAAGAGGAATAAAGGTTAGCAGGACTAAGACAGAATATATGTGTGTGAATGAGAGGAAGGATAGAGGAATGGTGAGGATGCAGGGAGTAGAGATGGCGAAGGTGGATGAGTTTAAATACTTGGGATCAACAGTATAGAGTAATGGTGAGTGTGGAAGAGAGGTGAAGAAGGGAGTACAGGCAGGATGGAGTGGGTGGAGAAGAGTGTCAGGAGTGATTTGTGACAGACGAGTACCAGTAAGAGTGAAAGGGAAGGTCTACAAGGGGGTAGTGAGACCAGCTATGTTATATGGGTTGGTGACAGTGGCACTGACAAAAAGGCGGGAGTCAGAGCTGGACGTGGCAGAGTTAAAGATGTTAAGATTTGCACTGGGTGTGATGAGGGTGGACAGGATTAGGAATAAGTATATTAGAGGGTCAGCCCAGGTTGGAAGGTTTGGAGACAAAGCCAGAGAGGCAAGATTACATTGGTTTGGACATGTGCAGTGGAAGGATGCAGAGTATATTGGGAAAAAGATGCTAAGGATAAAGCTGCCAGGTAACAGGAAAAGAGGAAGGCCTAAGATAAGGTTCATGGATATGGTGAGAGCGGACATGCAGGTGGATGGTGTGACAGAGCAAGATGCAGAGGACAGGAAGAAATGGAAACAGGTGATCTGCTGTGGCGATCCCTAATGGGAGCAGCCGAAAAGAAGAAGATCATCTAGGCCTAAGGATGTTATTGTCCCCTCTCAACTCTTCCCTTATTAGTCCCATAATAGACTGTAATGCTCTTTTTGGCATATATCTGCCTAAACAATTGATCCTACTTGAAGGGAAACATTTTCCACACAAAGAAAATCAAGAACCTGAGATCCATGAGCAACACAGAATGCCCTATGGCTCTGTATCGCTTGTTTCATTCTTGTATAGACTCCTATAGGGTGATCTCTTTCTAGCCTGCACTGCAATACATATCTGAGGAGGCAGCACAGATGATAACAGTGTGTGCCATGCTACACAACATGTTAACTAGAGCACATGAAGGTATTCCAGCTGCAGGAGTGGGTGAACTACCCCAAGAACCCCCAATGTCTGAAGAGGACATCCCACAGGTATCAGAGGAGGAGCAGGAGGATGTAGGGGGCAAATGACACAGGTGTAGGCAATGAAGGCTATTACCAAAAGTGCAGGCCCAGACAACATGGCAGCATCTGACCCACAACTTTGAGACATGACAAGCCACATGTACATGAGTATACAGATTAAAAACTGATGTTCAGGTATTGCCCCACCACAGTAGCACACACTGCATCTAATTGCAATTACCCAGTAGATGTAAACATTGAGTATCAGACAAAACATCATCACGAGACTGTATTACAATATAAACATATGCAAATATGCACAACAGGGATCATCAACTGTAGGCACTACTGACATAGGTCTGCATACACATTTAGATTGCTGTATTACTGTATGGAAAACAATAAGGGGCACACATCAGTGCTACATATTCCTATTTCTATAATACATTAACATGAAAAAAAAGAGAAAAAACACAGGACATAATGTAGAATGTTTAATAGCTGCAGAAAAATATATCACAGTAAAATGGTAATTCAATAACAGGAGCCAGCTATCTTGCTTAGATAAAAACAGCTCTTATACTCACTTTCCTCACTTGTCTAGAGAAAAGTAGTTTTTTATTCAGGCATGTCCAAGGGTCAGCTAACAGTGTTCTCTCCTATCTATCTGATGAATCTGGGCATCTTGGGGCAATGTAGCAATGGCCTCGTGTACACAAACAACCCTCTCCTCCTACCACCCAACACCGCATCCTGTGAGAGATGCACTTATCTAGCCAAACTGGAGGTAAAGCTTTCTCCAACCAAGAATCAACTTGACTGTCAAGAGGAGAAGGTAAACACTTGTACCACACTACACTCATCACATAGTCCCACTAAACTTACACCACAAAAATCTGCACATAGAAACACAAAAATATTTGTGGAGGCTCTCAATAATAATCTGCTCAAGCAACAGAGACCTCCAAAGCAGAAACGCAAGCAACCTCCACCCCCCAACATAAACCAAATAACACATAGCCAACAGACTCTTTGTGCCAATAAACCACAGCCCATAAGGCAAAATAATGTACCCGACACACTAGTCATAGGTGACTCTATAGTCAGGCACACTGATGTCCCACTCGCCAGGCTAAACAAGGAGAAGGTTATTGTCAGCTGCCTGTCAGGTGCCAGGATCTGCCACATAACTCACGCACTCAGGTCACTCCACAACAAGTAGAAATATGACATGAAAAGAGACATGTAGCCCAGGTAGGTATGACCCTAGCCCTGAGTAGCATCCTGCCATTGCCCAGAATAACACCACAGTGCAGGGACAAAATGATTGACTTCAACAATTGGCTAAGCTTCTGGTGTCATTCTAAGGGGCTCCAGTTACTGTCTGCCTGGGACAACATGGTCAACAGATCACAATGTTTTGCCAGAGATGGCCTGCACCTGTTGCCCCTGGGATTCCGGAGACTGGCTAAGGGTCTTGCCACCCCTATTGTGCCTTTTTTATGCAAGGTTCAAATGACAAATTCACCACTATAAAAGGAACAGGCAAGCAAAAACTGAGGGTAACGCTACTCAATGCTAGAAGTCTAAATCTCAAAAGGCACTCCTTAAAATGCAGAACATCGATATCTGTGCAGTGACTGAGACCTGGTTCAAGGCTCTAAAGAGCACCCATGTATTACCAGGCTATAACTCATACCACACTTTATGGCCATCTAACCTGGACCAGAACACCAAAGGCAGAGATGTGCCCATATTCATTAAGGATAACCACACCTCCAGGCTAGTTGTGCAGCATAATGTATCCGAGGTTATCCAAGTGCAACTAACTCTGGTCAAAACTGCAATCCAAATTGTAGCTTGCTACAGATTCCACATCATGCTCCAGGATTCCCATTCCTGTTTTCTTGATATACTGGAAAATATTAGGGTTCAACCAAACACCCTAATAATGGGTGATTTCAACCACCCCACCATTAACTGGGAAAACTACTCATGTACAAACTCCTTTGCTCAACGCTTTCTGGAATTCATAAATTCCAATGCCCTGGATCAACTTATCCACACCCCCACCAGGGGCAACAATGTCCTAGACCTAGTAATTACTAACATGACTAACTGGTGTTCCACACCTGAAGTCAACTCCTCGTTGGTGAGATCCGATCATAAACTAATCACCCTAGATATATGCATCCCGCCCCCACCCACCATTAAGGAAACCATGGTAAAACATTTCTCCAAAGCCAACTTCATGCTTCTTAAGACAGAAGTGGCGAATTTCATGACACCCATGCAGATGGACAATACAGTTATGACTGCTGAATCCTACACAAATGCACTCCATAACCACTTACATGACAACATAGATTGTGCTATCCCAAACAGAACCAAGATGCTATCCTCCAAAAAAAGGAAGCCAATCTGATGGTATCCTGCCATAAGCACACTCTACAACAGAAGGAAGAAACTGTTGCAAAAGAGAGTAAAATCCCATGAGTGGAGGAGCTCCCTGGTCAGCCTCAGTAAGAAGTTGAGATCCCTGGTAAGATCCTCCAAAGCTAGCTATGAAAACAAAATTGCCACTGATTCTAAGAGCAAACACAAAGCATTCCATAGCTATGTCAAGAATCTCAATGGCAACACCCAGATCTGTTCTGAGTTACAGCACAATGGCATGAAAATTACAGAACCAACTGATATTGCCAACATCCTGGCAGATAGGTTCAGTGCTAACCTTACCCCCCTCTCACCCCCTAAAGAGCCCATATCTATACAGGAAGAATGCAGAGTCTCTGTAATCACATCTATGCAGGTAAAAGTTGCACTCTCTAAAACCAAAAACACAGCATCCATGCGACCGGATAACATCCCAAGCTGTGTTTTACACGAACTTCAGAACGAACTGGCTCCACACCTAAGCACCACCTAATCACCATGTTCATAGTCTCATGTCACTGAATGGTGCACAGCAACAGTTATCCCACTCCACAAAGGGGGAGCCACCACTGATCCTGGACACTATCGCCCTGTTAGCCTGATGAGCCTGGTCTGCAAGGCCATGGAACGTATCATCATGGAACTCATAAACAAAGACATTGATAACCTCCAAACTCTGGACCCCACCCAGTTCGGGTTTGTGAAAGGCAGATCATGCTTCTGAATCTGATCGACTTCTTTGAGGCAGTCATCAAAGCTGTAGAAGAGAGTAAGGTGGTTCACACAGCCTATCTTGACCTCACCAAGGCTTTCGACACCATCCCCCATTCTGGAATTATAGCTAAACTCGCTTAACTAGGTATAAATCCCTACATCACAAGATGGGTCGTCAACTGGCTCACTGACAGAACACACACTGTAAAGGTTGCAGACTGTAAATCTGACTTCAAACCAGTGACAAGTGGAGTACCACAGGGTTCAGTCCTGGGACCTCTCCTGTTTGGTATCTACTTCTCTGAAGTACAGGCTAACACAGAAGGCCTCTGGCTAATGAAGTTCCTAGATGACTTCAAACTAGGAGCCATAGTTGAGTCCCCAAATGATGTAGACATCCTACAGAAGGGCCTCACTGAGACAGATGCCTGGTGTCTGAGGCATGGCCTCAAGCTCAATGCCAAAAAGTGCATTGTCATCCCCTTTGATAAAAACTCTGTACCCATGAACTACCACTTAAATGGCAGTCTACTTAATGCCGAATGTGTGATAAGAGATCTTGGGACCCAGGTGGATAGTATTCTCTCTTTTGATAATCACATCGTCACAGTAGTCAGGAAATCCTTCTATGAGGCACACCTCATCACAAAAGGGTTCTCATCCAGGAAAAAAAGAGGTCATTGTTCCCCTCTACTCAGCACTTATTAGACCCATTATAGAGTACAACACCCTTTTTGGAATGTACCTCATAAGACATCTGCAGCAGCAGCTGGAAAGGCCACAGAAGTACCTCACAAAGCGGATTCCTGCCCTCAAACAGATGCCCTATACTGGCCGTCTCAAAAAACTCCAGCTTTATTCTATAGCATATCATCTACTCCGAGGAGATCTCTGCCTAACCTATAAAGCTATGTTAAACCCAGAGCTGTTGGACATGCTACACCTAAAGAAATCCCAATCCCTCTGAGCTAAACACTTTTGGGACCTAAACCTTGTCACCATAATAAACAGGACATGCTGGAAGGATAGATTCCTGTCCCAGAGACTTCCTATACTCTGGAACAAGCTACCCATCTATGTCAAACAAAGTTCCTCATTAGCACTCTTCAAGAAAAATCTTGATTGTGGATGGGAAATAGGAAATACACCCCAGGGATCACTTCTGTGGCTCTGCTTGACAGGGGCACAGGAAATTAATTTTCTTGGGTGGCATAAGCCAGGGAACCTTGTTGGCTAGGCTTACTTAGGCCCTTTGGCTGATAGTCTAGTACCTACCTATGAACCTATGAACCTATGACACTGTTGGGCACACTCTAACACAGTCTAAGGTGATCTCACTGATGTTTCACACCACGTTCTACTCTGCCCTGAACATATACAGAAACATGTTGCCCTGGTTGCTCCATAGATGAGATTGATGGGGTTGCAACACCATGTTGAGGTGAAGGAGCATGACTAAGAATTGAAGGCCTTGTGACTGACGGGACCACAGCAGATGGATGAACAGTTGAAATCTGTGCAGGTTGAACCACAGATACTGATGCTCAATGGCCATTGGTGGTTCTGTGGACAGGTGGCCTGCATCTTTCTTGTTGCAATCTGCTGAGCAAAATCAGGGAATGCAGAACCCTGCTGGCACTATGACACTTTTGCAGTTCAGTAGAGGCCAGGGTTGCTACTGACTGTGACACAGCTAGCAGACTCCATGCTGAGTGATCAATGCAGCCATTATCTCACTGTGTCTGTGCTCTTGTCCATCATGCATCACATGCAACTGGTATGCCACACAATATGTGGCACATGCAAGCGCATGAATGTCTGACCAATAGCATTGTTGTGAATGTTCATTTGCCTGCAAGAGGCCATGGACATCCTCTGAACTTGGCCATGCACAACATCTGTATGCCTACATCTACCACAATGCCCTGTTTCAGGTTGTTGTGGGGAACTGCCACCAAAAGGCATCTTACCTGGGGCCTGTTATTCAACAGCCTCACCTTATTCAATATATAATGTCTCAACATCCTCCAAATGGGTAGACAAGTTCCTCTCCACATCTGAGGCGACAGTTGCAGCAACATCACTGTCAACATCTTAGATAAACTATTTCAACACATCAATGTCCTGTGTGCCAGGGGCTATAATACCATTCTGAGACACATCTGAAACCACATCATGATTGCTGGATGGGCTGATGGATGTTATAGATAGCTGATCTACTACAAGATACCAAGACACAGATAAGGACAATGTGCTTACATCACATGATGGATAGCATCAAAGACATATGGCATATATATATATATATCTCACTGCAGTGTTACAAATGATAATGACTTTACAGGAAGTCTACTCTATGTATGTTTATTGGAATCCACATACATGGAATATATAATTAAGTTACAAGCCCAACATACATGACATATGTGAGGAATATAAATAAAACACACACTTGAAAACACTTCATGGGAAGATGGTGCTGTTGAAGAGGGATGAACTTCAATTATTGTACGGGAAAAAAGCAGCATTAGTAATCACATCATTGCGACCATTAAGTATGTGAACACAGTTAAAACATCCAGGTTTGACATACACATACAACTTGTATGTGCACTTGGTGTGGTTTATGCAGACTAGTCTAGGAATGGGAGGAAGGAGATGCAGTATTAATGGAGAACAACAACAGAATTAACAACAATGACATCTATAAAACATAGTTAATTGCATACCACTGACAGACTCCTGCTGTGGTGAGGTAGTTGGTTGTACTGTGGATCTTACAGTGGGAAAGTAAGGAGAAAGACAACACAGTCATATATTTTACAAAATTAATACTGACAACAGCACATATACAACACAGTAACAGGACCTGCAGATACCCATGAGATCAACTCCCACTCTAATATCACCCACCCCATCCAACCACTACCTTTCTTTCCACTCCACTAACTACCTTGATTATAGCAAGCTCAGATGCTCATAAGCCTAGTACTTATTATACAGCAGGAACTTCTTATTGTAACATTTGTTAATTTCCGTTATGTACTTCACAGATAAAGATTCTAGTTGTCTACTGATGTACTATGTTCTTCATCTATAAATATGCTGTAAATAATTGCTATGTAAATTGTTAATCGCTATGTAATCCAATGTAACTACTGTCTGTTTATTTTAACTGTGGAGGTTTTCTCCCCGGGCCTCTGCTGAAAATGGACCTACTTCCAGTCGGACACTCCCGGTCAACAAATTTAATTAAATAAATAAATAAGATGGACATTGCACCTTTACACCAGAAGGGCCTGTGTTGAAAAATATTGACATAAATGTCATGCATCACATTGACACAAATTATGAGAATGTTGCCGTAACATACCTGGTCTGTCTGAACTTGAACCTACATGGTTTGGGCCTGCACTAGATGTACTTATACTGTACAGTGTTAGGGAAATAACAATATGACAGTAAACTGCAGTGGCATGAAATGAGGCTGAGGCAATAACAGGTACTGATCATAGTAACAGTATGGAGATGCTCACTTGCCTTTCCCTGGTTTAATCCAAAGTAGATGAACCTGTGAATATTAATAACAACAGCATTACAATTTTTTTTGGACTGCTCTGTCTGTACTTCACATGTATGAATACATGTCATTAGACTTATGTTCATCATCCTCACCCTGTGTGGATGTATGTGCATGGCTCAATTCTGCTGCTGTAACTCAAAAACAACAATACATGAATATGCATGCTACAGCAATATACAGATTGTCTCAATGCGCAGTCATGTTATGGAAAAAAAGATACACATGTTCAGCCTGGAACCCCAGCTTCAATCGCACCCTGGGTATGTGTCCATCCAGTCTTGCTGTATGCAATGATGCCTGAAATATTGTGATGTCATCAAGGGGTCAGTGGTGGTCTGTCAATCTCCCTCAGTAACTCATAAAGTCTTAACCTGTTGGGTGCATGAAGGAGCATGTATGAGCAGCATTGTCTACAGGCATTACAGGATTGTTTATGACCACCAACTGCATTTATCATATTGGACAGGTCAGTCTAGATGTCATGTCTCCAAACAGTATCTTCAGAATGGCCAGGGAGTATCTGTCCTTGTTGCTGTACAGCATCAATATGATTTCATTTTCATCAGGAGAGAAGTTGTCACCCATAGGACAGTTGGCCATTTGAAAGACAATGATATGCACATGATAATATTCCAGTGTGAGCCCATTTATGCAATTGAGACAGTGGACAGCATATGTCAACATAAACAGTATGCATTCCTGTGCAATGCAAAAGTCTGCCTAATACTGTGTGTGACAAATACTAACATGACATATACATAACATTTATAAAATCAACATAACTACACTGCCGTTAGAGTTTGTGAGTGGGAACTGAACCCCTAACACTACATATATGTTGAAAGAAGGTCCAAAAACAACAGCATCATGCCACAGGAGTCTGCATGCATTTCATATGAAAATACTGCAGAAAGTAACACTTGAACAATTTACAGAGTTTTGGAAAACCTCAGGATCTGTAGGCAGGCGACAGCCATTACAGATCTTTTGTATATTGAGCCAGTAGTGAGACACCTCTGTTAAGAAACATCATTGAAGAAATATCCATAACAGTAACAGCACATGTTTTGTTAGGAAACAAGAATTAAGAAATATTTGTAATATCAGCAAAAAAGTACATACGGATAGTATCAGAATCCATAGGTTTCTGTAATTACACCACAGAGTATACAGAATCCATAGGTTTCTGTAATTACACCACAGAGTGCAATGAATTACCAGGAAGAACTGCAGATGGTCTATAAATCTACCTTTATATATTATTCACATTTGCAATGTAAATCTGTCTGTACAACTGCATATGGGACTGAAATCAATTACTTAAAATAGTAGCACCTGTATGCATACATTTGATTCAAACATCAGTCCATTAACTTGTAACAACTTCTGTTAAAGATCACATTTTGATTAAAAATTAATTTAAACAGGTAACTTTTGAAATGACTGTCTTGAACAGATGCAATAATCACCAAAACAGAAATACTACCAGTTGCCAATGAACCTCTCACTCCAAATCATAGAAACAAAATGCACCTAATGTATACCCACCTTTAAGTACCATTTGTGCCATACATCATTAAAGAGATTCATTAACATTCAAGGCTTTGGAATCCCATTTGCACACCTCCATGCAAATTGGCTTCATGTACCATAACACCCAGATGTACTGCATAAACACCTAATAAGTATCGATAAATGGTACCATGTGTGGCACGTGCCCTTCTGCCAATGATCTGATAACATGACATCAGTGCCACTTTCAAATATTGATTTTGATACACTGACAAATCAGACCACTGCTAACTGTGAACTTAGTGGGATCTCAGTGAGCATGCTGCTTTTTTTGCACTTTTCAGGCTTTTTCCATTTGAGATATCATGATGTCTACTTCAAACAAGCTGAGACGTGTCTGTGTGCCCAACTGGACCGACAAGGAGATCGCCCAGATGCTGACCATGTACATCAGCCTGGAGCATCAAATGAGCACAGGCCTAGGAACTTTGCTATGACAGAAGTATAGAACCAGATCATGAGGCAGCACTGAAAATGGACAGGGATCTACCCGCAGTGGAGTGCAAGTTCACCATCGCTATGATGACCTGCATTAGAGGGACTTGGAGGAGCTTCAAAGGGGGGGTTGCCAAGATGCGGAGGCAACAGGTGGATTCCTACATTAAGTGCCTCTATTCTAAGCATATCTGAACTTTCCTATGAAATTTATAGATATAAATATATCAGACAGATTTTTTTATAAGCATTTACTAACTGCTGTGAAAATTAGCTTGTGGGAATAATAAAGTGGGAGTAATAACTGCTATACTTGTAAGTGTAGGTTTGATTATGCTATTAATTTATTTAATGTTTATTTAATGTTTATAATATCCATAATTAAGACCTTTGTAGATGGAGATGTTTTACAACATATAACAACATCATTTCACACAGTCACTGTCCTCATGCATCACTGACGCCTATAGTACCTAGGCGAAAGATGACAGCACACTTCATAGTTTTCTGTTATATTACCACAGTATTGCCTGCTGCACCATTATACTTCAGAATAAAAACTCATACTTAAGTTCTTTAATGTATTCCTTCCAATAAAGTAATCAGTTACATTTATTTAAGTCAGAAAGGAATGCCGGTCTGACTGCTTTCCAATAGGAAAGTTATGTGTTGATAGCTGTTATATCTTTACAATAAAATGCTCAAGTGTTTGCAGTTTATGTATCCATTTGTTCTCTGCAGGAATTAAAGTAAACACCTACAGTACACATATGCTAAATGAAAACCCTGGTGCCTGTTAACTTGGCCTGTAAGGAAACCAAACAGCATGCTTACATTTTGGTATGCAGTTAGTTCCAATCCATATAGGGGAAACATGTCTGCAACTGTTATCTTAATTTACTTCACCCATAGCATTTCTTTGGAGATAGAGAAGCTTATTCCACTTACTGATATTAATGTTTATTTTGTACTCGTTTATGCATAACTGAGTTAGTTGTCAAATTCCTACAAATATGCCCATAATCTGAAACAGTCTGTTAACATCAGCTTTCTAACAACAGAGTTTTTAGAGCAGTACCTGTTTCTTTAAAAACAATATGTGCTGGCTGTTAGTTTGGCTTGTAAGAAACAAGATCAACATGTCTATGTTTTGGCGTGTTGTGGACTCCAGTCCACATAGGGGTCATGTATATATATATATATATATATATATATATATATATATATATATATATATATATACATGTCACAAGGGACGGCTTGCACCTGTCACCCCTGGGCTTCCGGATATTGGCAAAGGCTCTTGCCACCCCCATAGTGCCTTTTTTAGGCAAGGCTCAAATGATAAACCTACCGCCCTAGAAAACAAAAATGGAGAAAAACTAAGGGTAATACTGCTCAATGCCAGAAGTCTAAACCTCAAGATGCACGCCCTCGAAGCCCTCCTCAGTATGGAGAACATCGATGTCTGTGCTGTGACTGAAACCTGGTTCAAGGCTCCTGAGAGCACCCCAGCACTATCAGGTTATACCTCATATCATGCGTTCCGGCCCCAAAATCTGGACCGAACCACAAAAGGAGGGGGAGTTTCCATATTCATAAAGGATACCCACACCTCCAGGTTAGTGGCAACGCACGAAGCATCGGAGACCATCCAGGTGCAATTAACCATAGGTAAAACTGCCCTACAGTTTGTAACATGCTACAGACCACCTTCTCAAACTCAGGAAACCCACACAGCCTTCCTGAAGACACTGGAGAGTATGAATGTCTCTCCAAACACCATCATATTGGGTGACTTCAACTACCCAAACATAGACTGGGAACATTACTCAAGCCCCAACACCCTAGCCCAAAGGTTCCTGGAGTTCATAAACTCAAATGCTATGGAACAACTAGTCACCATTCCCACAAGAGGAGAAAATATACTAGACCTGATCATCACAAACATGGGGACAAAATGCTCCACACCGGAAGTATATCCCTCATTGGTGAGATCAGACCATAAATTAATCTCACTGGAGATCCACATCCCGCCCCCACCCCCAGCAAAAAAGACCACAGTGAAGAACTTCTCAAAAGCAAACTTCACACTTCTTAAGACTGGAGTGGTATCCTTCAAGGCCCCCGAGCCAGTGGAAACCACAACCCACACTGCTGAAACCCTTACAAATGCCTTCTACGAGCACCTCCAGGAATGTATGGATCAAGCAATCCCTAATAAAATCAAGACCCTTTCCACCAAAGGCAGGCACCCGGTCTGGTGGACCCCAGCCATAAACAAACTCTACAACAAGAGGAGAAAGCTACTACATGACAGAGCAAAATCCCTAAAAGGGAAGGCATCTCTGATCAATGCTAGCAAAAAACTATGATCACTCATAAAATTATCCAAGGCCAACTTTGAGAGAAAAATCGCTAATGACACAAAAGACAATCATAAGGCCTTCTTTAGCTATGTTAGAAACCTGGGTGGAAACTCCCAGATATGCTCAGAATTAGTCCAAAATGATAAAAAAATCACTGAACCCACAGACATTGCCAACATACTGGCAGACAGGTTCAGTGCAAATTTCTCCCCTCCCTCCCCCCCAAAAGGAGAAATATCTATCCCACCAGAGTCTAGCCTCCCAAACATCTCAGATGCCCAGGTGAGAGCTGCTCTCTCTAAAGCAAAAAACACAGCATCAATGGGACCGGACGGTGTCCCCGGCTGTGTGCTACACAAACTCAATGAGGAACTAAACCCACACATAAGGCTGCTGTTTAATCTTAGCCTTACTACAGGATACGTACCCAAAGAATGGCGTACAGCAACAGTGGTCCCACTCCACAAAGGCGGTGCTTCTACAGACCCTGGAAATGACCGCCCCATAAGCTTGACGAGCCTTGTCTGCAAAGCTATGGAGAGGATCATAATGGAACTCATAAATAAAGACATTGGGGACCTACAGACACTGGATCCTACCCAATTTGGCTTTGTCAAGGGCAGATCCTGCCTCTTGAACTTGGTCGACTTTTTCGAAACAGTCACTAAGGCCATTGATGAGGGTAAGGCAGTTCACACAGCCTACCTTGACCTAGCAAAAGCGTTCGACACAATACCCCACTCAGGCATCATAGAAAAGCTCACCAGCTTAGATGTAAACCCATATGTCACAAGATGGGTTGCAAACTGGCTCAAGGACAGAACACACAAAGTTAGAGTTGCTGGTGCCATGTCAGACTCTAAGCCGGTCACGAGCAGTGTCCCACAGGGCTCAGTCCTGGGCCCCCTCTTGTTCGGCATTTATTTTTCTGAAGTGCAGGCAAACATAGGGGGATTGTGGCTGACAAAATTTGCAGATGACTGCAAACTGGGCACCATAATTGACACTCCATCAGACACAGACATCCTCCAGAGAGGTCTCATAGAAATGGATAACTGGTGCCAGAGCCATGGCCTTAAGCTAAATGCCAAAAAATGTATAGTCATACCCTTTGGGAAAAACAAGGTAACCCCTAATTACCACATAGGTGGTAATCCATTAAACATGGAAGAAGTTATCAGGGACCTGGGGATCCAAGTTGACAGTAACCTCTCTTTTGACACTCACATTGCCAAAGTGGTTAGGAAGACCTTCTACATTGCCCACCTGATCATGAAGGGATTCACATCCAGATCAGGAGAGGTCATTGTACCCCTGTACTCTTCACTTATCAGACCAATGATTGAGTACAATGCCACATTCGGAATGTACCTTACCCGACACCTGAAGCAGTTGGAAAGACCCCAAAAGTTCCTCACCAAAAGGATAAAGGGGCTCAAACATATGTAATATGATGCCCGACTGAAGAAACTCCAGCTCTATTCAGTCGCATACCGTCTGCTCAGAGGTGATTGGTGCCTGACATACAAGGCCATGTCCAACCCGGAATTAATGGACATGCTCCACCTCAAAAAATCCAAATCCACCAGAGCCACGAGAGCAAGAGACTTAAACCTCAACACGGATATAAATAGGACGTGCTGGAGGGACAGATTTATCACCCAGAGACTCCCTACACTATGGAACAGAATCCCAGTCCATGTGAGGCAGAGCCCCTCACTGACTCTGTTCAAGAGAAATCTTGACGAGTGGATGGGAGATCGTAGGTTTACCCCGGGAATCATCTCTGTGTCACTGCTGGACAGAGGCACAGCAAACTAATGGGTATAGTATTCTCATCCTAAGGGGTGATGAAAGCCACACACACTCTGGCTAGGCTTATAAATGCCCTAGGGCAGATAGCCTAGTATGAACCTATGAACCTATGAACCTATATATATATAAAACAGCTATCTTGATTTAATTCACCAATACCATTTCTTTAGTGAATATTTATTATTTATAATTATTGATATTATTCTATATTTTGGGCATGATTGCAAATAACTCAGTTATTCATCAAATTTGTATGAACATATTCGTAATCCATAATGGTCTGTTACCATCAGTTTTTTAACATCAAGTTCAGTAAAGCTTGCTACAGACTTTTGTATGTCTAACCAATGCATTGTTACTATTGTATACTTTGTAAAAGTATTATCAAGTTCTATTTTATCATTAAATATTACATTCAATTCAAGAACACCACCATCCCCATCTTTTGAGGGAGTGGGATGGGAAGATTTATAGTTGAAATGCAGAACAGGTAAGACACATGTATTTGCTAAGTGATGTGCACTTTGCCAATGAATATCATTGTCCTCACACATAGCTTACTGTGCCCCTTTTGTGCAACTTGTATGGCTCTTTTCACAGAAGTTCTATGATGCATGACATGGTCCTACTGTCTGAAGAATGAATGATTTCCTTTACTGTTAATGTTTCTGAACAAAGTGCTGACATGAATGAAGCTATTCAGACTCTTTTACCTACATGACCAGCACATGTTCATACTTTGAAATCCTAAGCCAGGATCCATATTAGTAAACCATCCTCCATCCAGGTGATGTCAGAAAAACAAGTATTTTTACTGCAAGCAAAATATGCATTTTTTTTAACCCAGGATGAATTAGCTAGACAGATAGCTCTAAAAGTTAAAGTTTGGATGTACATTATAGTTTCAGGTTTCAGTCTTGTCTTCTCCAATCTGTATTCAAAGATGTTAAAACCTTTATGTAACACTGCAAAACGCGCATGGTGATTATCTAACATTCTTCATCAATAAATTGTCTTGAAACTGTTCTGAGCTATGTATATCAGCATTATTTGAGGAATATATCATTCATAGTTTCTCTTTTCTCTTTTCAGGAGATGAAGATTGGATCAGGAAACAAGCTCTGTCCATCAGGTGTATGCATAGGATTGAGAAGCAGTACAGGGAGAGAGGTACCTTAATTACTTTTTCTGTTTTGTGAAATGAAATGCATCTGATCCTGTTTGTAGGTCAGCAGTTTCCCACAATAACATATATTGATTAGAATGCAGGAATACCTATGATGCATCTGTAAGGTAAATGAAATTATCACACCATAGCTGTGCTTACAACTGTGTTTTAAATCCAAAAATCTTGAACTATTATGTAGCATTAAGCCATTGTTTCAGCACACGTATTTTGAATTCTACTCCGCAACTTAAATAACAATGGGGTTAGTGTATCTGTCACACATAGCTTGTGACAGATGTGTTGGGTATAAGTTTTACTGCTTTGAGTGCTGCTTATAATGCATTTTGGATATAAGTGTTACTCCTTTAACTGTTGCTTATATGCATGAGCTGGTATACTTGTATGTGTGGTTATGTTTTTTAGTGACTGATCTGTTGTGCATAGCTTGCCTATTCACTGACTGAATGGGTGACTGCTGTGCCAGTGTTTGCACTGCCATTTGTGTACACTGTGGCATGCCCTTTGGTTTGACATAGGTATTGCATCAGCCTGCAACCCCTTATGTGTTTTGTTAAAACAATTATAGCCTAGGTTTACTGACACTTGTGTGGGATGATATTTCTTTGCAGCAGTTCATAATCACCACACCCTGTAGTTCATCATTAGTATTAAACTTACCTGCAGCACCCTGCAGTTCAAAACTGGTAATGTACCAGCCTACAATACCTTAGGTGTTTTTGTTAAAGCACAGTTATACCCTAGGTTTACTGACACTTGTGCATATAGACATTTCTTAGCAGCAGTTCATAATCAACATGCCCTTCTATTCAACATGGTACTGCATATGCCTACAACACCTTGGGTGTTTTTGTTAAAACAAAGTTATAACACAGGTTTATTGACACTTACACATATAGATATTTCTTTACAGCAGTTCATAATCAGCAAGCATAATCAGGATGTTTGCATTTTGCAGGCTACTGATTAGTACTAACTGTGGGTAGATAAAGCATATAGTTGTACACATACAATACTGTTAGTACAGCACAAATTTACACATACAATACTGTTAGTACAGCACAAATTTACATTTTCATGTGTCACAAGCTGTGGTGATTGAAGATATAGCAGATTTGTTACTGTTATATTCGTTATATTGATGTGTGTTCAGCCAATTATGCTGGCTGGCTCGGATATTTTTCATATGGCTTGCCTGTTGTTCACAATATTGTCATATCAGTTTCTCTTCATTTTAACAATGACCCTTGGTGGCTGTTTATAAGCAGACAGTACAATCTCTAGATTTGAAAATTCATATATTTTTACAATGCTAATGACCCTAGGTGGGTGTCTTTATGCCTATACAAATTTTCACAAAAGAGTACTGATATCCTGTTTACAAATAGTACATTGATTGCCAGATATTTTTAAGGTATCTCTGTCCATAATGAGAGTGATTTAGTCTCTGTAAATTTTCATCATTTTCATATTAAGTTCTGTTATACTTTTCATAGGAATGTTCTGTTTGATAGACATTTGCTTTTCTTTTCTGTTGTGTTTTGCAATTAATCTTGATAAAACATGGGCCCTCTGGATGTTCTCCTGTCAGACAATGCTAACAAGCACATGCCAGGTCACTGCCAGAGTCTTCCAATGATGATGGTGATGATGACAACAACAACGATGATGAGAAAAGCAGACCATCTCCTGCCCGAGTCATCGTGCCTGCAGTCCAGAGCAGATGATGCCAGGACCAGTATTGAGATGATTATTAAGAGGAGATACTGGAGGTTGTGACTGATGTGTTCAGAACGGATTCACTTTAGAAGCTCGAAATACTAAAATATCAAAATTCAGTATTTCGAGCCCATAACGTGGAATCCTGAAAACAATGAAAGCTCAGAAGCGTGAAATTCAAAACCTCACATACAGGAGATTTTGAATTAGCGCTTCTGGTGTTTCGCTGTGGTTGGGGATTCAGGTAAGTGTTTATTTGTTAAGGGTTTTGGGTAGGGGCTGTGGTGTGTGTTAGTTTGTTTTGATGCTGTGATGTATGTGTGTGAGGAGAATGTAGCTTGTGTGGTGGTGTTTTGTGTGTGTTTGTATGTAGTGTGACCTCGAAGTTAGAATATTTAAGTGGGAGGCACCCCCCCACATGGGGGGGTGCAGGGTGGTGTAGAGAGCTTGTGTTTGTGTGTGGGGAGGAAGGTGTGTGGAGTAGAAGCGCTAATTCAAAATCTCCTGTGTGCGAGATTTTGAATTTCATGCTTCTGAGTGTTCTTTGTTGTAAAGTTTCGACTTTATAGCCTTGAAATACTGAATTTCAATATTTCAGTATTTTGAGGATATAAAGTGAATCCGTTCAGAACATAGATGAGGGACATGATGGGAACATTCTTTCAGGGTATGGCATGGGCTATGCTTGATTCATTCAGGGAAATAGCTCAAGGGTCATTCAGGAGTCTCAGACCCATCAGCCTGGTCCCTCTAGTCCGTAAGTATTTTCTGTATGCTCCACTTGTGTTATGTTACCAACATGCTGATTGCCATATAATTGATTGGACTGTATATGCATTTTTGTGCATGCATACCATGTAGCTGTCATGCTTATGTGCTATTGTCTTGTGACATTTACTTCTGTGTCAATATGTGCATGACACACATTAACATATTACACGTTTTTCTCACATTCAACTGTCCATGCATTGTGGCAGTTAACCTGCAGCTAGTGCTGCAAGATGTAGACTGTAAACATGTGTTTTAGTGGGGAAAATGACAGGCAACATATGTTTTCCATAATCCATAACTACCTGCAGTGTGGCTTGGAATTGTGTATTGCCATATCATGTATATGCAACAGAAGGACATGTCATTCCCCATGCGTTTTAGATGACAGCTGTCATGATGTCCCACTGACACGATGTGGTGTTGTGTACTTTGGTTTGGCAATACTGATGCCATGTGGAATCATGTACAAGTACATCATGTCTATGTGCAATCCTCCTTTTCTGACTGCATCAAACAGCAATGTAGAATTAATATGTACACAGTATTACAGGTCATTTATTCTTTAACAGTTCATTATGTCATGCTTACTGTATTTTAAATTTCCACATCCATTACATATTCATATAATCTCACACCTTCTGCAAATAGTTGTACACATTAACTGGCTTTATATGTGTGTGTGCACACATAGTCAGATCCATACTGACACACAATTGTACCTTTGACATGTGAGCATTCATTTATTTACCACTGATGTGTAGTAATGATGCTTACAGAAGTGTCCTCGGCTCAGTAATGAGAAGGGTGGGTGACATACACCTTTGTTTGTTTGACATTTGCATGTCAACATCTGTGTATGTGCTTGAAATTCTTGGCTTGCTTACCTATGCATGTTGATGTTATATGACTGCACCTTACTTTGTATGTGTGTTTTATACATGGGCAGTTCTGTGGACATCGGCAATTATTCTGCCCATTTGAGATACATTTTCCATTTGGTTAAATGTATTTTGGTTTGGCTTCTACAGCATCCTGTGTGCCATGCACATGCATTTGCAGTGTGTCAACTTGCCTTGTCCTGCTTTTCTGTGATGTGGCCCCAGGTTGTCCACCTCCCTTCTACCTACATATTTCCCTGTTATATTTTGCAGATATGTTTGCCTTTGTTGCAATTATTAACCATTGCCAGGAATAAGTTTTGACATGGTGAACATGTGTCAAATGCATTTCCATTTTAGAATGTGGGACTCCTGCACACAAATTGCTGGCTACTGCTTGTGATATGTTCTTGTTCTCATTATACTTATGTGTTAGCCATTGTACTTTGTTGACATCCATGTGCACAACCTGCTACATTTACTAAGCTGTAGTATTATAATTTTGTAAATATTCTTAAATGCCTTTGGTGCGTGTATGTGTATTGACCTGGATTTCGTTTATGTTCCATTTACACCACTGACAGACATATATACTCATCTATACCTGTGTGTTGTCTTTGACATGGCATATATGTGTAACATATACACATTCCATTAACCATTTGTTTTGGCTGTGTACACCTACTTTTTTATGTAACAGCCATTTTGTTGCTTTTTTGTAGTACGTTTCTTTGGCACCTTGCTTGGTTGTTTGCCTTTCACATGCATGGTCATAGGTTTGGTTCTGTTCTCTGCTGGAGTTATCTAGCATTGTTAGGTCTGCATTTGCTCAACTGTGGTGTTACTTGGCTTACATATGCACTGCTGACAAACTACTTGGGAATGCGTTTATCCAATGTGTACTGTGATCCTTATTTATAACCCTATAACACACATCTACTATTAGGAATACACATCCAGGTATGACTGACACACAGTTTGCAGCATATTCTAATGTGATTGTGCATAGGTATATATGTTTTTTCTACATTTCAGAATGGCTGGTATGCATCCCTACCCTGTTTGACAACTTTCCATTGTCCATGTTGTGCAGTCTGCTATCTGTGCAAGTTACCTGCCCTTACTATTTTTTCCAGCCTTTGCCTGTCTGGTGTTGTCCTATGGGTATACCTGCTGTGATGTCCTCCTCTTTCCCTATGTTTACCATTCTTTCTCTTTGTTTAAAAAATGGGGCCTATGCCCACCAGAAAATAACTTGCCCATGCCCCTCTGACTTTCCCTCAGATAGCCCTATTTCCACATCCCTCTACTGTGACTGTCTTCTTCACCCATCCCCCACATCTTCTTTTCTATCTCCCACTTTCCTTGGCTGTGTGCATTACTTGTGTTGCCCACACAAGTCCCGAAGCCATTGTTAGCAAATGTTAGCTGCGGCAATGTGGCCATGATTGACCTTCACCTAAATTAATTTTTTATTAGAAATGTTAAGGATTCCATTGGAATCCGTAAGTGCAAGCAGGCATATTCTATTAGCACATGTATTAAGGTGATATCCATAGTTGTCTCTGAGCTTACTGCAAAGATTGCTCACAATATATATTGCAAATGGCATTGGAACTTTGAAGCAAGTACTTTTTTGCTAGTGAATGAATAACAGAACTATCCTTAATTGTCTGTAATGTTTCTGGGCAAATTTGTGAAAATATTTATTACAAATGCCATGTAGCTTATACTGGGATAGTTGACATTCTGTTCTTTGTTATTGTATAATAACTGAGTCAGTTATATTCCATAGTTGTCCTTAACAGACTCTGTTTTATGTGTGTGTGTGTGTGTGTGTGTGTGTGTGTGTGTGTGTGTGTGTGTGTATAAATATATATATATATACATATATATATATATATATATATATATATATATATATACATACATATGTCTGTATATTAATCAGGATGCTTAAATTGTGATAATCTTCCTGTGACTTTGTCAATGTAAAATGCGATTTGACACCCATTTCTCATTACTTATGGATACTTGTGGATTTGTTTAATGTTTCATTGATACTGTGATACTCCATTGTGCACTGAGCTGTTCTGAGTTTCTTGTGGTACATTTATATATAACAACGTTGTCTGCAAGTTTAGTGGTAATATTGGTGAAATGCAATAAAATCCACTAACTGGAAGGAATCCAGTCCTAGAATATAATTAAGTAGACATAAACTGTAGAAAATAGAAGCATACATCATTGTTACTATGTAATAATACACAGATGTTTCTCTGCTTAGATGGCAATGTGCCTAATAGTAAAACATTATCCCAGTGATTATACCCAGCTACTTTACTCAGAAATCAGTATTTCCATCAGAACCTTCTAAGACTTCTATACATTTATATGTTGGCCAATGATGCTTTAATAGTAAAGGATATTAGGTTTTAAAACTACACACCTATTCACATTTCATATGTTCTGGAACAAAACCTGCATCCTCCACTCAAAAAGAAAGGTATTTCTGGTTTTCATGTTCTACATTTTCCACATACTCTGCTGCTGTTTACGACCACTATAAGCTTTTTCCTGTCTGCGGCTGAACCTCTAAAAAGAGTAAGTGTATGCAGGATGGATTTATAGTGCAAGTTATAAGCACCATTAGTAAAGTTTCCCCACACAGCTTAGTAATTTGGAAATATAAGGCACTACATCAAGGTCAACCCCACTACCAGATATTCTGAAGTAGAAGCTGTGATGTTTAAATGTTTTACGGCACACATCACTCAGGAAGCAATGCTATTACTGTCTATTACTATTTTTCTGAAGAATAAAGTATATCACATTGGTGTGAGGTTCTATAATGCAAACTTTACAATTACATACTTCTTCTTTTGCAAAGCGCAGTTGTAAATTAATTCTGTTCTTCAGAATTTATATACCATGCATATTTTTTTTCCTGACAAAAAACAACAGTTTATGTTTTTTGCTCTTTGGCTAAATGTTTCTCTTGAGATCCAGTTTGGTAATTTGTGACCAAATCCATAAACTACCACCCACCCCTGGCTGGTTGTATCATTGTTATGCTTTACATGAATCAAATTATCAAACAGCAGATTGTTTTGATTATGAAACAATTTCTTATAACCCTGTTGGAGAAAGGCCTTGTCATTCAGTGAGATCCATGCCAGTCCTTTAACAACAACATCCACAGTGCAATGCATCTTGGGTCTTGACCGTATGGTTTATGAAGTTTAGTCCAGGTTTCACAAACTCCAAACTCTGAACAACTGTGAGAATGAAAATGTAAGTTAAAACACTGAATAATGTGTGCAGTTTTTTCTCCCCTCTCTGTCAGTGAAACTCCTTTTCTTTTTTACCAGTAGCTATTGAACAAGGTCAGACATCATAGAGTGAGCAAATGGAAATGAAACTAAGGAGTAGAACATTCAGGAAGAATAATGGTAATGCTGTAATACTGGCTCAGTATTGCTTATGAGACCGGTATGTTTTCTTTTATGTTTTTTGGAGATACACTGCATTAAAATTTGGTCCCAACTTACAGCCATGAATAAATATCAAACCATAAATATCTGCATTCTAACCTTTCTGTCCCCATAATCAACATTTATGTATCAAACTCTAAGTAAGGCAATTACCACAACTTCATTAGCTACAGTATACTGCTGATACCATTTTAAATTATTTAATTTAAAAAAAGAGTAGCTAGGTCACAAATTAATTCACATACTTAGTCTAAATCACACCCGTTAATATGTATACTTGCTCACTATCACATCACACATATATTTAGGCACTCATTTCCAAAGAAACATGCAGCTCACACAAATACACAGGATGTGTGTAAAACAAGTCATATATTCTGAAGTTAGAGTTGCAATGCAATGTGCACGCGTGCACGTGTGTGTGTGTGTGTGTGTGTGTGTGTGTGTGTGTGTGTGTGTGTGTGTGTGTGTGTGTGTGTGTGTGTGTGTGTTTGCATATACATAGGAAAGGGTGGCAGCTTCCCTATACTTTCAGAGAGATTGATTCACCCTGCCCCATAAATGGAAATAATGAATAATACAGTCTGCAAAGCTTGAAAAGTGAATGCTGACAACCATATCTCAGACACATATGCTGGTTATGATTGATGACCTGATGATAATCCTCATTGTTGTACATGGAGAACACTCATTACATTCCAAAACTGGAATAAAAATAAGCATGTTATGAACTTGTGTTTCATCACAGAAGGTATGCACCTTTTAATGCTGGCTATAATGTACTGTGTGCTGCCAAACACACACACACACACACACACACACACACACACACACACACACACACACACACACACACAAAAAGTGCATTGTATACTATGTAAAATATTGTAAAGCTGTTACTTAATTAGAGGCACACTTTGCTTCTTAGCTTTCAAAGCTGTAAAAACTTTATGCTCTTCTGTAATTAGTACTGCAGAACTGTAGCTAAAGTTCTATGTACTACAAAGAATTATGACTAGAACTCATTGACCATAACTCATTTGCTGCATAGTTAGCATGGATGTTTGATTTTCAGTACACACATGTACCTTTCCATCCTGAAAAGGGTTTTCATACCAGTGTGCCTTCCCTGTTATCTAAATTAAAAATAAAATACTTTGACTAGTCAGTCACACCAGCAAATTGTATTGACAGTTAGTTCTTTTGCAAAGACCACTGTATGAGTAGTTCTACAGAAGAAAGGTTAAAGTATGCACTAACCCCCCCCCAAAAAAAAAGGAATTATTTGAAAATCATAGTCTGCAAAGCATGAGGGGTAAATATTAATTTACGTTCCAAATACATAAGAATATATTTGTGATCAGAGACCGGATCATAATTCTCTATGAGGTATGTGGAGCATGTTGATTATGCTCTTAAATCAGCAAAAATATAACCTGGTTATGCATTTCTTTAATGTCAAAGAAGTGCTCAAAAACTTTTGTAGTGTATGGAGTACTGCAATTACTCTCTGAGAATGGTGAAAAATCAGACTTGTTAAGCACCTTTCTCATGTCAGCAAGGTACTTTACAAGCTTATGCTAAGTACCCCTCTCTGCTGTTAAGATCTCATCTCATGCTAGAACATAAACAGTGGTCAGCAAGCATCACTGAAGAGCAGTGGCCAGCCGAAAAGACATTTTAAAATCTGTTAAACCTAAACACTTTATCCTTTTTATTCTTTATAAAAGGCTGAATGAAGTGTTTGCCCTTTGGTAATAACTTTCTTTGTAGCAGCAGTTCAGTATGACAGGATTTTCAAAGCTGCAAAAGATTTATCCCTCCTACACTTGCCCCTTTTTTTCTCTAGCTGTCTCTAATTATTGTTGTGAAGGGGAGCTGGTGTAAAAGCTAAATGCATGACTCTCCTTACTTTAGTAGTGATGTGTTGCCTTCTGAAGGAAATTATATTGCATTTATTAGCATTGTTATCACTGCACTATGGGATAATGTGATACTTCCACTTGAACAGAATTTGTATAATTTCTTATTTGACAATTACACCCAAATTGCAATCTCTGGTGAATTTAAACAGCCAGATATCCTTGTTATTAGTGCTGACATTGTCACTTGTCACCATTTCCTTAATTGAGGAGACATCAGTAATGCCGACAACATGCTGTCCTTGAGCCATTTTTCAATCTATCACACCACATATGAATCTATGTTTAAGGCTATTAGCTAGTTTACAATCCCATCATGTGGTATGGTATCAAACACTCTTTCTAGAGCTGGGTAGGCATTATGATTATTGTCTATGGCCTGTGGGACCTTTTTCAAAGAAAGTCACAAGACTGAGGAGGCATTACCTGATCTTAACAAATTTAAATTGTTGTGAATGGAACCTGATTAAACTTTCAATTTCCTGGTTTATGAAGTCACAATGTGTTCCATGGCCTTGCAGATAAGACAAGTAAGAATAACGGGTCTATAGTTGCTTGGGTACCACAGTGCACCATTGATTGGAAACATAGTCTGTGACAATGCATATGTTGAGCAGCTTAAGGGAGATCAGCTAGGGCTTGGCAATGCTTTGGATGAAAAACTTAAGGAGAGGATCAGTAAAGTCCTGCTTGACACAGTCTATAAGACAACCCAGAATGTTGTTGGGAGCCACTGAAGAAGTGTTTTTGGTCTTGAAGAGTAATGTGGGAGTGACTCTGGTATGCATTGTTTTTGGTGGAAATGATACTTTCAGGGGAGAAATTTGCAGACCTGTTAACCAATATGTCAGCAGTGCTGTTAGGATTTGAATGGCAGGTGTCATTATAGATATGCTCTGAACAAAGATGCAAAATATTCCTTAGTTTTCTAACATAGACGAAGAAGTAATTATGGTTGTCCTTATCCCCAGAAGCTGAAAAATAAGGCTATATTCATGAGATGGCTTTGCTGGTCTAAATAGCTGCCTTCGGTTTCTTGGGGAGGCATTTTATATTCACATTGTGATGAGAGGTTCTGACCTTAAAATATAATATAAGCAGTTTCTTCTTTCTGTTGTAAAGTTTATCTATATCTACTGACCATTGGGAGTGTTATTGAATTTATTACTACAGTTGGTCCTGGTTGGGGGCAGCCCTATCAATGTATTTAACTAAATGAGCATAAACATCCTTGGCATATGTGACTGCAACTTCTGGCTCCAATTTGAAGTTAAATGTGGAGAATGCTGCAATTTCATCATTAAATTGTGAAATGATTAGGGTTTCTGATGGCCCTCAAATGGGTGGTGTTGGTAAACATGAGAGAGGGTGCTCTGAGGGCAAAGGTAACCAGTTGGTGATCAAAGACTTAACAACTGAAGGACAAACCATGAGCAGGGCGATGGTCATATCCAATTGTTTTAGAACAAGGTCCAGAATATTTCCTCACCTGGTGGAGTTATAGACAATTTGAAAATGCTGATTCACCCAATCTAAAAAATGTTGTGCATACTTGAAGTTTGAAGTCACCAAGGATTAGCAATTCATTTCTAATATGAATCTGGAATAGTAAGAACTTACCATGATCATGTGGGGCATGTAAAGGACTCATAAGAAACTGTAAGTTGATGGCCCAGCTTACCTATTGCAAGCTGGACTTCACTGAACCCATATGTGTCACTTTATTAGGAAAGAATTCACTGAAAAAAAATCTAGACACTGACTTAATTTTCGGTGGACTTAAAGTTGTGATTGGAACAGCACCCAGGCAAAGAAGTGATATTTTCATTGCATTTGTGCCATGTCTGAGCCACTACACAAACATGGCTTTGTTTGAGATGGAGAAATGCTTCCAGATTAGATACTTTGTCATTTCGACTCTGAGCACTGAGAAGGACCACCTTGATGTTGTCTAATTTTTGATTTGATTTGTTGATTAGGTTGGGGGCATTCAGTAAATGAATGGTAAATGCACAGTGGGGGTAGTAAAGGCTTTGGCCAATATGTAGAAACCCTTGAATGAGAAGACTAGATCATCATTAGCAAGGTAAGTAGAATTGTCTATCATCTTGTCCCAGGGAGATACATACTGGCTCCCCCTGGAATGACACCAGCTGCTTAGGCAATCTTTGGAACAGTTTATCTTTTCTTTGAATCTAGAAATTGTTTTTGGTGAAAGAGGATACTCTCAAGACCAGAGATTTATCCCAAGTCCTTCTGCATCTCTTGCATGGGTTTACATGTCAGATCATCCAATATGATCCTGTCATTGCTGTAATTACTGGAGGAGAGGACTCTTAAAATATCAGCAATCCCAGTTTCCAAGAAGAAAGCTAACTGTAACTCTGTTCTTGTTCATCCTGATGAGTATGGAATCAGTGTGTCTAACAGCGGAGTCAACAATTACTTCAATGTTTTCAGAAGTTGATTTTTTTTCTTGTTAGGCTCAGGGTGGTTTTGTTGTTTGTGACATGTTGAAGGAGTACATGCATTTTTGGGGGTTGGTTGATGCCTTCTCTTATGAGTTAAAGGAGGGTTAGTTAATGATTTTTTAATGGCACCTAGGTATGATTGTTTTGCGCTACTATGAGGATGTTGCATTTCTATGACTGAGGGTGAACAGTTTGATACTCACTATATACATGGGATTTGATACTCATTGCATACATGGAATTTGAAGAGAGTTGCCTTGATGTTAGCTTTGTATTTAGAACTCTCATAGATGGAATCAATTTGGTTGAGCAGAAGTTCATTTTCATGGAGCATGTGACAGTTATTACACTGTCTCAGCATATCAAGTGCAAGAAAGCTGACACTGGAAGGGAAGGTAGACTGCTGTATCCCCATGCTGTACAGTTCTATTATTTATAGGATCATGAGGCAAAAAGGTATTGGGAGGAAGGAGGAAGGAGATTACACATTCAATTTTAGTCCAAAGCAGATAGCAACACAAACACAACAGACAATAAGTCTTACATCAATGGAAACCATTAAGTCTTAAGAATGGTTTGTGTAAGTCTTCCAAGTGAAGAAGGACAACATTTCTTTACACTAATAGCATAACGGAAAAACAAATTTTGTACACCAACAACTATTCAATTGCAACTTCATTGGCAACGAGATCAACACAGCTGAGTGCAGCTAAGCTCATTATAAAACAGATAGTAAAAGGTAAAGAACAATTTAAAAAATACTGTAATATGACCACTGTAATGCAGTACAAATAAAGCAGAAGAATACAAAAATAACTACCCTAAGTAAAAAACATTCAAAGCAGTTTTTGCAATGTACCCAGCAGGATCAACCAGTCTAGCTTCCTGAAACCTTTGTTAAAAGACAGTGGGGATGATGAGATGATCTTAATATAAATCAGGCAGCAACAAACTAAATATCAATGAAAAACAACTGGAAATTGATGACTTATTAGAAATAGTAACACTTGGTGTAATCTCACTACACGACCACCACTACTTCAAGACGTTCCTCACATTAGGCCTGAACCAAACGAGATGCAAACAGTCAGATTAAGTACAAAAATGTCAGAATAACAGAAATTTAACATAAGTAGCTAAATGGATTAAATGGAGGACAAATAATGCAGGAAAAATATATGTATTTCTGGTAAGAATTCTGCACATTATATTTGTCATTTAAAAGTAAGATATGGGGCATGGCCACAATGGCTTATTGAGAGCAGCAACAGGTTAAATCTCTGTGACTGAAAACTTTTCCCTGACTATAAAATATAATCAAAAAATTAAAATGTGGAGATATTGGTTAGCTAATTTTATTCATTAATAGTCAGAGAAAAGATTTATTGCTTCAGGCTCTCAGAAAACTGTAATTTTCCTGTCAGAATTTCAACTGCTTTATTAATAGAGAACAGACTCCAACATGAGCCACTCAAGACGTTGTACTTAGGAATCTTGTGTTAAAAAAGGCATCCAGTCATTAAAATCTAGTATGCAAAATGTGTTACTTAAAATGGATAAACTGGATATCAAAATAGAAAGTTTCAAAGAAAAGTCCAGAAAGAAGATGGAACATTTAAAAATTATTATGAAACAGCAAAGTGCACAAATCAACAGTACGAATAAAGCTTTAAATGATCATGATCAGATAATAACTGAACTTGAGTCTCAAACTGAATTTCTTTTAAAACAAAATAACTGGCTCATAAATAAAGTTGATGATTTCGGAAAGAGACTGAGACAAGACAGCATTAGAATTTATGGTATACCTGAAAAGTATGAGGGAGGCAATATAATAAAGACTGGGCTACATAAAGCATTAAATCTACCTGAAATGTTATCTTTTAGAATTGAAAGGGCACACAGATCATGAGAGCACCTTCTAAGAAAGAAAACTCAACAGCATGTTCTATTCTAGTTGTTTATGTCTAGCTTAGAAAAAATATTGGATATTAAAAACAGCATTGTCCAGCCCACCTATTAAAATAGGTGAAATGTAGTCAGATTTGGCAGCAATTATTCCAGTGACGTGAAATGTAAAAAGTATATCCTGCTTTCCACTGTTCAAGGAACTTAAAAAGAAAATATTAAAGCCACTTTGGCATTTTCTGCAAAGATCAAAATATTTCTTTCTGAAAGAAATAAACTATTTCACACTGAAGAAGGCATCATGTTTGTTAACAACAATAAAATCCTTAATAATACTGAAGAAATGGAGTGGAACAGTATACCCCTCAAGAGAAGGAGTGAGCTGAATTTCTGGAAACCTGCTTCTAAAATTAAAAAAGCTTAAAAGCAAGTGACTTATTCTCTGATTACAAGGCATTTATTTTCTGAATCAGTAGATTTGCCATTGAAGTAAAAGGTTTGTGTTGGAATTTAAGATTCAAAACATATGTAAGTATATATGTATATTTTAAGCTAAACACTTTTACATGATGAGGAATATAAAGTGTTAGTTTTACTATGTTACTATATTTACAGTAAAATACTTTATATATTTCATTTAACTGACCTTATAAGTGTATATCTAAATGATAAACAAATACCTTCTACAAGACCATGATGTTCAATTATAAGCAATAGAACTGGTAACTTTAAAATTTTATAAGTTCAGAATTCTATTTTATTTTTTAACTTTGCTTAGTGTGTGTATTGCTGGGTTAATTAAATGTCAGTTCTATGAACTATACTAATTAAAAGTGTTAATGTGATGGTGATTTTGTTCCTTTGTTCACAGATAGCAGGTGTGTTCAAATAAAAGTTTGGACTTGTTCAAGACTTTGTGATCTCTAATTTGAACTTTTTGAATTGGAAACATCTTTTTTGTGTCTGGTCTGAATAGACGCCTTGAATGCTGACAACATCTATCTGCACAGGGTTGTTCTTAAGCCTTTTCGGTTATTTGACTTATAGATTTTTTTAAACGTTTGAATCTGGGAAGGGAGAATAGAATTTGAATTAAGCAAATTGTAACTTTTGAATGAAATCTAGACTGCAAGTTTTTTCATTCCATAAAATAGAAAAACATTGTCTTTGAGCTCAGTAATGTACATATTTTATGAGTCAGTTTAATAAGCTAAAGAATTTTTAAATATTTTATATTCATCATATTAAGATTGTTACGCAATTTTCAGATACAGGCACTTGTACTTTAAAAATCAATTCATATGCCTATATCTGAGTGTGTGTCTGTGTGTGTGTGTGTGTGTGTGTGTGTGTGTGTGTGTGTGTGTGTGTGTGTGTGTGTGCACACCCATGCATTGGTTTTCCTTTTGTATAAATAGTTTAGTATGATAAAATTACCTGTCACCTTTAAGTTTACAGATATCTTTAGCTCTTCAGGTCCCACTCTGTTCTACCTATTTATTTAGGGATTTAGTTCTAATAATGTTGAATGAGCAAATAATTTAGGAATATGTAAGATAATTTATACTATTATTACATAAATAGGTATATAGTACACAATTTGATGAATTATTTTATATTTGTGATTAATAGAAGAAGATTATTAAACTTGTATGTAGTAATGGGGGACAGACCTCCCAACCGTCCTGAATTTCTCAGTTTTTACCGAGTTTTGGGGTCTAAATTAAGGGGTGCCACGATTCCCGAGTGGCACCCCTTCATTTCCGATTTCTTTCCTTTACTTTTTTTTTTTAATTTTTCGCTGTTTGAGCCGACGTCATCACGTGCGCAATGACGTCAGCTCAGTCAGCACTACCAGCCAGTCGGAATTGAGCTCAAGGAGCTCACGTCATCATTTCCGGCTGGCTGTGAGCAGGCGGGAAGTGCTTTGCTGCCGAAGAATTTGAAAGCAAGTTAAGAAAGACGTTACTGCTGCTGTTGAGAGAAATTCAATGCTCATGCTGTTTTGGACTGAAACTGCTGCCGAGAGAAGAATGCTGGCTTTGAGGTTAAATCTGCTACCGACCGACCTGCCGTTTTCGCTGCTGGCTTGGGACTTTGCTGGGATGGGGATGCAGCATGTAACCTATTAGCTGCCCAATTCTCCTAGAAACATATACTTTAAGGAGAACAGTTTCATGGCTCAGTGCTCTGTACCACTAAAATCTCAGAGAAGAAACTTTACTCAAGCACTTGGAAAACTTTGGACCTGACTAAAAGGGGCAAGTATTTGTCTGGGTCCTGCTACTGTGTCCTTTTTTAGGAAGGGATTGTTGTGCTGTTGTTTCTAGTAAATGGGGGAACAGTTCCTAATACTTTTTTTGCAGTCGACCATTACCAACAACTTTAAATGATAGCCTGGCTCCAGTTTTGGCACATGTAATCTAGATTCTGAGAAGGCCAATACAGCAGCTCAATTATTCCTTGTGAAACATTATGGCTGGGATTCATAAATGCCTAACACACTATGCAAGTCTGTTTGTAGCAAGATTGCTAAGTGGAATTATTTACAGGTAAGGTGTGTGTGTCTGGGAGAGAATCTGTTTTAACTTTTTCTTACAGCAGATAAAATAAAATCGGACTTTCATGCACACAGTTCTGGGCGGGAACTGTTTGTATGAAAGCCCGATTTTATTTTATCTGCTGTAAAACATTGCTTGGTGGGGGGGTAATGTTCTAGGAAGGTTGACTGTGTTGTCTTGTATATTATCATAGCACAGTAAAGTGCATTCAGATGCCTCTTTTGTCTTCAAGAGTATTGTTTACATTTTGCTTAAAGAAAGTACAATTTACTGGATATAACATGAAAAGCATTAGACAGTAAATTGTTATTAATGCTCATTTAAGCTTTGGTTTGTAATGTATACTAATGTATAATTTTCAGCTGCATGTCTACTTTTTCTGGCACATGCATATTAATGTGCTAGTGATTATATTTATGCTTTAGAAATTTCAGAGAGTTTTACTGTGTGTGCGTGTGATGTTTAGTATTTTTTTCTTCTGGTGTCTTTGTGTGTCAGTTGATAGTATTGGGAAGTTATACATATTCCTTGTTTGTGGCATTAGCATTTTACCCACTAAGGAAGCTTTAGTAAAACCAGTCTGGGTGTGTTTGGAGCTACGTTTTGATGTTACATTTTTAGTCTTTGGCTGTTGGATTTTTATATGTATATATATATATAGATGTGTGTAGATAATACATATAAATACTTATATATACAGAGAGAGAGAGATACATGTGTGTGTGTGTGTGTGTGTGTGTATGTATGTATTTAAGCTGTGTATATTATCTGCTGGCTGGTGTTCAAGTCTCCTGTGCTGTTAGACCAAGAATATTTTTGCTGTGAAATTAAGACCGGAGCCGAAAGAACTGTGTATTTTATTTACAATTTATGCAAGCTTCTGGGGGCTGGGCCAATTAGTGTATTTTTTTATCTGCTGTGATTCAAGTCCAAGAACTGTGTTTATGAAAGTGCATTCAATGGTTCAAGCAATTAGACAATTGTATCCATTTGTCTTACATAAGAAAGAGCTGTGTTTAATGCCCGATTTTTATCTGCATTTATTTTTAAGTATGAAAGAACTATGTGCTGCTGGGCCAAAGTGTTGTGTACTTTATACCTTACATTTTAAGCAAGGTCAGTCTGTTCAAGCCATTAGCCAATTCTTTGTAAGGTCCTCTCTGTTCAAGCCATTAGCCAATTGCAATTAAGCAGTCTGCAAGGTCTGTTCAAGCTGTGTTATCTGCATTTTATAAGGGCCGTTCATGGTCTGTCTGTCTCCCTCTCTCTCTCTCTCTCTGTAATGTTTGGCTCATATGTACTTTTGGTCTATTCCTCTTAAAATTATTATTTTCTGGCAAATCCAGTGAGAACTTAATTCACTAATCATAGCCATTTAAGTTTGTCTTTCTGTCTGTCAGGAAATGCATGGTTGGTAACACAAAACATTTTATAGTAGCAACTTTTCTAAGATCATATAAGCAATGTTTGTGTCCCTGGTTTTGGGCTTTTGTCCCCTTCCCAATAAATTTTGGCTGTTTACAGATTTTTTATGCTGCATAGGTCTTCAGGGGGAGAGATGTGTAATAATGCTGCTTATGGTGTGTTTGTGTTGTCTGTAGTATGACAGACAGAATACTTGTTTTTGATATAGAAGGCTGTGGGTTCTAGTCCCACAGCATGTAGATAGCTTGCTGACACTGTATTCTGTTGTACTTTGCAGCCTTGAAAATGTCCTCTTTGGCGGAGATACCTAGTAATTATGAACCTGTTATCAGTTTGCCATCCATTCTCTGTTGTAATATTACTAGCTTAACATTTTTTTATGCAACATATGCAATTTATATCTCAAGGGCAATAGGCACTTTATTTGTAGATGAAACAATGAAGACTTAAGTTATTTGCTTGCAGGCTGCAGCAACCTCTTCATTAGTTATATATCTCCTTAATGTGGAATTATGTGATTTTTACTTCTAAAATGCGCTGTAACAAGTGTGCTGTATTATACGTGGAATATAACTCAATACTGTCAGGAATGTGCATCAAGAACACATGTATGTTTTGTGTGCAAGGGGGACTATGATTTAAAAACACCCCAAAGCTAGTCTTTATCCACCACTGGCCAGATGCATTTTCTTTGAATGTGGGTATCAATGCTGTTTCAATGAATGTGAGTTTCGGCAGAGAAGTTAATGCCAGGTCTATTTTCATTGTGAGACTGTATTGCTTTGTTTAGCAGAGGTCGAATCGTGTTTATGCTATAAAATATGAAATAAAATGTTTAAATGAATCCAAATAAACATTGTAGAAGTAAAGCAGTATGCACATTATAGTGTTTATGGTAAATAGGGCAAAATAACCAGGTAATCAGATATTGGAATGGCTGCAGGGGGGCTCTGATGCCATATTTTAGTTCTGTTCAGTTTGCGTTTGTTTATCCCACAATTCCATTGGAGTGGGTGGGGTTACATAATTATGTATGCAAATTATATGTTAATCAGCGTACAGATTTGTACCTATTTTTCATGGTCCTTGTCCAGATTTTTGATGTTTCCAGGTTGAGAGGTATGATGGGGGATCATTTTAAATGGCAAATATATAACTAATTAATAGTCTCTTATTATTTTTAAAATTATATATAATATTATATTATTTGTAAGTTGTGGTAGCTTTTCTCTAGTTTTTTTTTTATGAATTTTTGGTATTGGTAGGTAGAGAGATAGTATGTTAGCTTGTCTATTCAGTAGGCAAACCTCAAAATTTTGGTATCCATGGTAGAGTCTGATTTTAGCAATATATACAGTTACAGTTGTAGGCTTGGTTTGCTTTTATTTACAACTTTTAGTAGTTTAGTTTGTAGAAAGAAAAAAAATAAAAATATTAAATGTTAAGATAGTGTTGGAGGAAAGCATTAGAGTCTTATATACAATTACATTAATACTGTAGATAAATTTGTCATATTGTCTTTTAAAAGAAACCTTTCTTTTTTAAATACAGAGTATGATAACATTTAATCTATTAATATAAAGGGATCAAATAATGGCAACAAAAGGAAATCATTAATGAGATACCTAAAATTAAATAGAGGAGACGTTATATTCTTGCAAGAGACTCACTTGATAGATACAGATATACAATATTTAAATAATTTAGGTTACACAATGTTATCATCTGCTTCTTTTTAAAAAAAAAGAGGAGAAGAACTGCAGCCATCATGCACAAAATAATTTAAAACATAATACACTCTATGAGTAAATGCAATTAATACAGAGCCCCCCATAAAAAGGAAATGAAAAGTAATGTTAAAGGAGGGTAAGGGTAACAACAGCTGTGCAACTCTATAGTATACTGCAGCATTAAGCAAAATATAAAAATGTCTTTTGAGCTCCACTTGTGTTGAAGGAAGGCAGAAATACATCACAGGCTTGACACATTTTCTGGGATATAAATGTAACCCCCCTGTCATCATTAACAAGTGATACAACACCTTCTTTAGCAACTGTTCATATTCCCAGAGAAAAGTTTCTATAATCATAGGTGACAATTTATTTAAAAAAAAAATTAATTCAAAGAAATAAGTGATATACATGGCTATGCCAATAGCAATGAACAAACAATGCAGACAGTAAACCAATGGGGTATTGTGAAATGTAATCCATCAGAAAGGTAAAAGAAAATCATTTTGTTAAAAACAAAAATATACATTTACATTAATTCAGTTGCTAATGCAGAAAAAAGATTTCAAATTAAAATAGCAGTATTCAGCTCTCTGGATCCAAACAGTCCTCCCTACTATGTCACAAGTTGCTTGCCAACATAACTTTAGAGAGCACCGATTCAGCCATATGAGCACTGTGAATATGCAAATCAGCTGTAAACTCATTAGAATTAATGAATTCCACAATCTGCACTAAGCGCAGGACAGGTAAATATGGGATAAGGACCTACATGATTGTGTGCACACTACCAAGCACTATAAGGATAAGCATTGGAAAGTGTTACTTGTTAAGGACTCATAAGCATGAATGATTAGTCTGACTTCAGGAATAATCAGTGTTTCACATTCTTTCCTCTTTGTTGCACACTTACTGAGGATATTTCTAGAAGAAGAGACTTACCAAAAGGGATTGCATTGATGGACTTAGAAAAGAGTTGATCATAACATGTTTATGAAGTGGTTATTATCACATTATTGTGCAACTGAGTAAAAATATTTTGCAATACTAAGGAAGAATATTACCCAAGGAAACAGATATCAAATGCAATGCAAACAAGATTGCATTCATGTTAGAAATGGATAGATGAGATAGGAAAAGCACTGCAGTGTTGCAAATATTTGTTTAATATTTTGGGAGAAAATATTAGCTTACTTGTTGCCAATACCCCGTTCTTCCACACATCTACTAGCAAATCTCAATCAGCAAATTTCAGAACTTAGTTCTGTTGCTCCTGTAATGTTAATTGATACAATGTCATATCCCAAGTATATTTAATCTCCTTTTTCTTTTTCCTAATATATTTCTGTGTCTGTGGCAAATAGGGAAAATAATCTGAAGTGTGTGTTATTAATGTACTTGTTTGATGGATCAGATTCAAAGAGGATGCTGGTTGTGTGAATGTATTGATGTTTAAAGCACATGTGTTCATGTTTACATTGAGGAAACAGCAGAATGATACATTTAAATATTTATTTCATAATGTTAACCCTTTTTTCTTTTTCTTCATCTTCTTCTTCTTCATGCCTTGTACACAGTTTGGTATTGCACACTGTTGACTGACTGTGGTCACTAGGAGTGAACCACAGATTACTTTCCAAGGTAAAAATTCACATAGTTTGGATTATCATCAGTAACATAACTGAAACTGGTGCCGGTGCACTGCTGCCAGCACTATGGACTGTACTGAGTAAAGAAATGTCAACTGTCAATGACCTATTTCTGTTGGGCACGGTATATGTGAAGTCAGTTTGAGGAAAGAGGACACATAATGCAGGGTCTGAATGCAGTTTGCAGATTTTTTTTTCTGATTGGGTTCAAAATTAATACCGATGCATAACATTGCAAGTGAAATTAACAGGATAACTCCTGTGTGATAACTGCTAAAAAATCTTATCTGTAGTCCACATGAGTTGCTGTTACATATTCCCACATTCATCCTGGTAGTAAATTTATGTTTTAACATTTTATAAACTGCCATTACTTATCCATATAGGGTAATTATTACTCATTATAGTAATGCATTTTCATTTCAAAGTACATCACTATGATTTTTTTTGTGGCATGTCAGCACTGACATGATATAATTTTCTTTGTGTTCCTTTTCTGAATAACTCTCATTACCAGAATGACTGATGATGTATAGCACAAATGCAAACTCTTATGTGGCAGTCCATTGTTGATGGTACTATTGTAGCTTATTGTTTGCTTTAATTAAAATTGTAAGTATTGTTTGTGTTTTTACATTTGCAAACTGCTCATTAGTGTACAAATATGACTCATGCCTGAAGGCAGAAAAATTAAAAAAATAATTTGTGCTGCCTTCTGAAGCACAAACAAGTCTGGCACCATTGCATTTCTGTTAGCACTGTGGGCTGTACTAAGTGAAGAAAATGCACCTGATAGTTACCAATCTCTGTGGCACAAGGTGTAATTCTAGTGAGTTTAGAGAAAAACAACAGGGTTCAAATCCATACATACATATATTTACAGTGCTCAGACCTGAAAGCCAGACAGAGCACTGCTTCATTAAATTGAAACTGAAATACCTCTACACCCATCCATTTGTCCAGTCTCTTCTTAAAACAATCCAAACTCCCAGTAGATCTAATATGTTCTGACAAGTTATTCCACACATTTTTCAAGCTACTTTTACTGAGGAGGTCAGAATGACATTTGTCATAAAGTTTTGAATGCAACCCTAATCCAAATAACTATAATAAATATATATTTTTGCAACAACTGCATAATTAATGCTTGCTGCATAAGTCCAATATAATGTGTGTAAAGTATGTTAAATATAACAATGATATTTAATTTAAAATGCACTTGCATAGGTATGGTGTTATAATTATGACTCATCATAACTATGTGTTTAGGACAGTATGTCTTATGAAGTATGCATGTAACATACAATTACATGTATTACACAGGTCTTGCAATTCTATGAATCTGAAATGTCCTTATAACCACAAATATTGCCTTTTTCATAGACATGCAGTGCCATGACTACTGGAAGTTGCACACATACACGAATCTCAAGTATATTTCCATTCATTCTGAAATTAGCATATCTCAAATTACCATGTAAAAATGGAAGTTTGTTTATGAAACTGTCAGGTAATAAGTAAAGTTTAACATGTTATCCTTCTTTTTCAAATGGGTTCAATTAACAGGTAGTTCCTCTCAGTTTTCCTTGTATGTAAGTCCCAACAGCCCAATATGTCAAAAGTCATATAATTTTCCTCCAATCAAAAACAATTGTAACAAAGACCATAAAGCATTTCAGTGCCTAGCACTGGAACATGTATAAATGGGTTGAGTATCACACATGGCCAAATCTCACTGCCATATTTCACACCTTCCATGCTTTTGGATGTAATAGCTGCCAATGTGTCTGCCAAGCCAATGCTGTATTTTCAATTGTGCAAATGCAGCAGAAAAGGTTG
Organism: Protopterus annectens; assembly: GCF_019279795.1. NCBI lineage: Eukaryota > Metazoa > Chordata > Ceratodontiformes > Protopteridae > Protopterus > Protopterus annectens. The sequence continues at coordinate 1,444,675,594 of NC_056731.1, forward strand.
TGCATCTCTGTGTACAGGCTGTTACATGTGAGAGCATCAAATCAGACACATAGTTCTAGCATGACTTATATAGATGTGGCTGGTAAAGGTGAGGATAGTGCTCCATTTAGAGCAGAAAGGTGGGGTGTTGTGGAGTCCAGAATTTTTGTCATACTCTTTGTCAAGTGTTGCAGCTGTGGGCTGATGTAGGGTGATTATACTGGGTCTTGGTATAAGGCTGAGGCTAGATATAGCTTGGCCAAGACTGTCTCCCATGCAGCTGACATTCCACACATTGGGTAACAACGGTGTCACCATTACAGTTACATGAAGATCTGGCAGCAGGAACTCCCTAGTTAATGGGAGGATAAACTTAAGACTGCAAACATTCCTCAGTTGTGTAAATATAGTGACCTATCACTATCCAATGACATAGCATGGATTAACCAGCCAAGACAGTTATTCATTACGTTTTCAAATTTTACTTTTCTCTACTGTATGGTTGCAGATGTGAGAGCTCAAAACTGTGAGGTGCATCATGCGAGACTAATTCAGCTCAGAGAGGCACTGGATAAGTATGCATCATGTCTGAACAAAAGCCAGATAAGTATTTTCAGTCCATCACCCTATGAACCTATATATATATATCTATATCTATATATATATATATATATATATATATATATATATATATATATATATATCCTATATGGCATAGTCAAATAATGCATCTATTTTTTATATCATATCATTGTTATTGATTTATTTTATGACACATTAATGCCTTCACATCATATCTGGATGTGGTAAAATTTAACATGTTTACGCATCATATCTGTTTATGTACTGAAATAATAAAATAGTGTGACATACCATTAAACTAATTCTCTCCTTTTTGTCGCCTCCATTTTTCTTTTTTTTTCATGTACACACATACACACGCATATATATATATATATATATATATATATATATATATATATATATATGTATATATATATATATATATATATATATATATATATATATATATATAGATATATATATATATATGTGTGTATATAAACCATCAGCACAGGGAGCTAGACCAACCACTGATGTTCAGCTTACTATACCTCCACAGGTGGCTGTGAGGACAGCACCACAGGCAGCACAGACACCTAGATCATCTGGGTCATGACCTGGCATTGTTGCCTCCACAATTCCTGCCCTACCTGCTCCATCTGCATCAGGTAGCACTGCCCCAGGTGCTAGTGCAGTTTTTGTCATTGTCTACACTAGTCCTCTTACCTTCATGCAAATATGTGTAAACCCACTGGACTATAGGAAGACTGAGTAATGGCAGACTAAGTGCACTACTTTGAAACAGTTAGTCTAACAGTTATTTGTCTGCTGAATGTAATGAGCTAAAAGATCCTATGTGGTATGTTAAGATAATTCTTTAGTCTTTAGACTGATGTTTTTGCATAGTGTCAATGGTTCAGTTACAGCTGTATGTCAAGTTATTTCATGTCATTTTATATTCCTGCTGTATGTTTAACTCCAAATGTCTGTATTTAGCTCAAGTTGCAACATTTCAATAACATGGCATTTGAATAACACAGAGAGAAAATGTGGGATTCCTTGGTTGACCAATTATTAGGTGTGAGACAGGAGAGGCAATTCTACTGGTTTCTGTTTTAAGGTACTCACTTGGAATGTCATCAACTGAAGTAGAGTGTGGTTTGAGCTTATTCAAGAGCAGTTTTATATAGGATATGGTTCTAGGTTTGACTGTGAAAGTGGATGTGGTGACTTGTGGCTGTTGGGTAGGATTGGGATTCAATGTTGGGAATCCTTGGTTAAACGATGCTATATTACGTATGAAATAAGAGTTGTATTTCACTGCAGTTTTAAGTGGTGAGTTATTGGTAGAGGAGATGCGGTTGAATTTTTGGCCATAATATAATATTTCTTTAATATCTGACTAGAATTTTTAGGGTTGCATTTATTAATGCTCAGAAAGTTGTTACAGTGTACTTTTTGGCTTCACTTATTTGCTTTTTAGTATGGCTGCAGACCATTTTCAAGTTTTCAAGATACTGTGGTGTTTTATATTTTTGACATTTTTTCCACACTTTTTCTCTATCTCGTATTAGCATTCCTACTCTTTTTATTCAGTTGATGGCCTTCCAAGTAAGTACATTAAAATAGTAGCCAAAAGTATTGCCTATCCTGTTTCAATCCTTATATATAGCTCAATCCAGTAATCATACATTCCCTCTCTCTCTGGGTAAAAAATCACTCATTATCCCTCTACACATAGGATGAATATCAACAGACCACTAACTTTAGACCTATATCAATCTTATTCCCCTCTCCAAAATATTTGAAAAATGTATTCAAAAGTAATCATGAAAATAAAATAATATTTCCATATGTACTTAATATTTCAAAACCCAAGTGACTTATAAGCTGTTGCAAAACATCAGGTGAAACCTTAGATTTTCGTGAGGAAAATTGTATTTAATATTTGCACTGTAAGTTGCACATCTTTAGATATATTCAGTGCTATTTATGATGCTAATCATACAATTTAGCATATGTTTTCATAGTAAATATCCCTATAAACATACACTCACAGAATAATTTCTTATTGTCACGTGAAACCTCATGTCTGGTAAACATAAACATATATCTTCTAGGTAGTATAGTTTCCAAGATATGACATTTTGTTTGTGAAAGCTTAAGAGAAATATAATTTGCTGTTTGTGTGTATTATAATATATTATTGCAATTATGGAAAGGCTATAAATACACTAAATATTATCACTGTAAAGAATAATTCTTACTGATGGCATTGCTATTTCATAGTTCTAATAGCTTTTGTTGCTGTCAAAGTATTTACATTTGTTTATCGTATGCTTTCTTAAGTTGAACTTTCAGGAAATGCTTTAGTGCCAGTTATCTGTAGGCTGCTTAATGCTTGACATTCCATACCAAATATGTGTCAATGAGTTAACAGCCACTGAAACATGGCTTTGTAACACAACTCATGCTCATCCCCCCAAATAACTACTTCTTTTTCCGCAAATCCTTCTCATGAATAAACAAAATTTGAAATCCTCTCTCAATAAAACAATCATTGAAGTCACTTCTCAAAGCAAATTATTTGGGATGATATTGGGTGCTAATCTTAAATTAGACCTGCACATATAAAACTGCATAAAAAAATCATCAAAATGGGGGATGCTTTACAGAATCAAAAATGTTCTTACCAAGGAAACTTAAACTATACTTGCCACTGCTTACACCTTCCCATACTTACTTAACTCTCAGCATCACAAAAAGCAAAACTTGAATGATGCTATAACAAAGTAGCTACATTTTCAGAAAATACCCAATTAAAAAATTAGTCTCTGTAAAGCACTAAAAAGCATATATTGGTTAGAACTAGCCCATAAACTAATATATGCACATTTTCTCACAACCCTTAAAATTATTTAGCCTCAATCTGCTTGTCCAGCACTAAATATTGTAATATAAAATTATGTTCCCACTCAGTCATTACAATCCAATGACTAAAATATCCTCTCTGTCCCCAAACCTATCAAATATGCTGGGCATGTTCTGTATTTGTACTATGTTGCTAAGGTATGGAACTCCTTACCTGTATCCATCAGGTAAATACCCTCCCTCCAATCCTTTAAAACCATTCTGAAAGACTTCCTAATCAAAATCTGTCTCTGTTCTTGCTCAACCCCAGGATAAACTACATCCCTAAATATGAACAAGTGCTTACCTATACCTCCTTACTGCCCCTTTTTCACTCACTCCTTGCTTCATTCAGTTTCTTACCCATATCTCACTATCTAAATATGCTATAACCCTGTTTCCCCCCACATCATATTTCAATTCTTGTTTGTATTATACTAAATTACATTAATGTTTTCACATTATGTCTAATTTGATAAAATGTTTAATCTGTAGATTTTATTTATTTATTGTATTATATTTGAAGAATGTAAAATTATTGTTCTTAAAATGTTTTTGCAATATTTTGGAGGTTTACTTCCTGAGCATCCCCTGAAAATGGACACCTACCCAATCAGACTTTTCCAGTAATTAATGCAAATAAATAAATAAATAAACAAGCATAATACTATAGGCACGTTTGGATAATATTAGTAATATACACACATTATGTGGTAGTCCTGATGTGGTTTTGGCTCAGTCCATGCCCGGAATTATATTAAGTAGGACACATACATGTCTGCTAGTGATATATTTTTTATCAATTAATCATGTTATACAAACACAATTGCATGACAATGACAACATGCATCAAATACATGCAGAGTCAACAGATTTGAGGGCTGTGTACATATGCACCTGTGTCATCCATATAGTGAGCAATGTACTGCAAGTGTTGTACAAATGTGGAAATCAAGACACATAAAACATTAACTCATTCACTCCAGTACAGCTGTTTTGTGTGTGCACCTTTAACTGCTAGTGGGTGTGGCTTAAGCCTTTAGAAAGATGAAGTTATCACCTTACAGTTTTACCAAATAGTCATTGACAGAGGTCAAATATAAATTCAGTTGTGTTTGCCACCATGCTTCAAGATAAAGTATTATGATACCTTGTAGTTTTGAAATTATTAATGCAAATATGAACAAGAAATATTTGACACCAAGAGGTGCAGTATGAGGTAACTGCAGACACACCTGGAGGCACACACAGCTGTAATGAGTTAACATAATACATAGTTAATCTGGATTTCATCACATTCAGATCTGTATTTCTGTCTATACTCCTTATTTGCCAAAATTATGGCATGGAGCGCTATTGAATAATGTTAATTCCCATGTTAAGTTCAATACCTCACTGTATAATTATGCATGTGTGAATACTTTGCCATCAGTCATGCAAATGAGCTTCTCAGTGGTGCATTTCAGGAATAGATTTTGAAAAAATATGAGTATTGTTAGTGGGTTGCATTACTTCTGTATGTGGTAATGGACTGTTCTATTTGGATTTCATTGCGATTTTGACCGAATACTTCATTCAATAAAGTTACGTCTGCCCTGCAACACTCTTGGAAATGATGTACAGTGGTATGGAACCTTTTCACACCTACTTCATTGGTAGTTTTCAGCAGTGCATTGTCATATTTCTGACCTGTCTGTTTGTATTTAAACTGTGCATGAGATATGTGAGCAGTATGTCATTACTTGTGATCAGCGTCTTGTTATTCCTGCCTGTCAGCACACATGCCTTTTCACCCAAACCTGTGATGCACACTGGCTTCTCTGCAACATACTGAAGTTGTAATCCTTACAGATGTGCACTGTCATAATTTTCAATTCAGACTACTCCTGTGGCATTTGCAATTAATATATATTTATCTAGATTGTGTAACTACATAGGTAGGTGGCTTGAATCCCACAGTGCTGAAATTGTGCGTGCATGTGTCTGTGTGGCTCAATTGTTAGGTACATATATCTTCATCAATGGACATGCTGTGTCTCCTTCCACTCAGAAGAAGCATTTAAAGTAGGAGAAGACTTACCCATTCCCTTATCCCATTTTAACACCAACATCTGTTCTGTACGTGTCTACATTAAATCAGCGAATGCTTAAAATAGCAAACGCTGATTTATCGACCCATTAAGAATGAAACCTTAAAACCTCGAAGACACAGAATAGTGATTTTTTGTTCCACAAAAAAAAGTTCAAAACACAAAATAAAGCAGGGGGCTTCACCCCCCAGACCCCCCAATATGGGAGGCTGTGCCCCCACCCCCCTACTTAAATATACCAACTCCAAGATCACACCACAGAGGACAAAATGGCAAAGTGAAGAAAAATCGCTAATCCGTGTCTTTGGGATTTTAAGGTTTCGCTCTTAATGGATCAATAAATCAGCATTCGCTATTTTAAGCATTCACTGACTTAAAGAGGACCCTTCTGTACCACATTAGTGAGGTCATCTTCTTAAAGGTGCACTGTCATAATGTAAAAGTCAGACTTCTGTGATGCTTCTGATTAATACAGTGTTTTCTTGATTGTGTAACTAGCTAGCTAGGTAGTTCAAATCGGGTCTATATTAAAACCTCAAAAGATGTAAAACATGAATGTATGTACATTGACACATAAAGGTCAATGTACATACACAGTGAAACATCAAAAAGGCAAAAATCTAAATGCTGAATGTGTTTTGTCAGCGAAACATGCCACACAGGTAAGTACAAAATAAAAAAAAAAATACATTAACACACTTATGCAGGGGGTCAAGCTCCCCTGTGCCCCACACCCCCCTTTCTTAAATATGTCAATTCCAAGACCTCACTACAGTGAGGAAGAGGATATATTTCCTTATCTCCACCACCGCACTGCTAGCTAGAAAACACGTTCGGCGTTTTGATTTTCTCCATTTACGTATTTCACTGTGTATGTACATCGACTTTTATGTGTCTGTACATACATTCGCATTTTAGATCTTTTGTGTTTCTAATATGTAACCATTCAAATCTCACAGTGGTGATCACAGGAGTAGCATTTACACTGAGGGAGGACTCTCTTATCTCACTTTTAACTCCAACATCTTCTCTGCATCACATTCATGAAGTCATCCTGTCAAAATTGCACTGTCACATTCTAAAAGTCAGACTTCTCCTGTGGCATTTGTAATTAATGCAAAATTATCTTGAGTATGTAAATTAATAGGTACAAGGCTCAAGGTTCGATCCTGACCTCTGACCAATGCCTGTATGGAGTTTGCACGTTCTCCCTGTGTCTCCATGGGGTTTCTCTCACATCCAAAAACCATGCTGAGTGTTTCCATCTCAAACTTACCAATGAATGAAGCTGTGGTCAGCAGCACAGACTGTATATGGTGCCCTGTAGGGAGAAGAGTTGTACAGACCAAGTGCTTTGAGTATCTACTGTGGTGCGCAGTATCCTCAAGATATGAGAACATGGATCACAGACTGTGCATTGTATAAGGGCTAGCCACTTGACAGTGTAAAATATGGCTCTAGGTGATTTGGTCATGTTGACTAATGTTGCCAAAATGGGCATGGGTAATTACCAGTGATGAGTGGGTTGAGGACCCTGCCTACTCTGACATACATCAGAGGCCTTTGCTAATGGTGGGAGGGGTATATGTGCTCCTATTGGCCAATGTGTGCCCGCCATAAAGTCCAGCAGCTCTGGCTCAATAAGCTACTGGCCAGTCGGTGTTGAGTTGCCCAGCCTGGGTTATCTGGGATAGCTCTGTTGAGTGAAAGCTGGACGTAAAACCAACCAACCTGCCAAACATGAACTGAGAATTGCTACACTTAATGTAGGTTCACTGGCAGGATGCACCTTGGAAGTGGATAACATGATGATACGGAGGAGGCTGGACATTCTATGTATCCAGGAAATGAGATGGAAGGGCAGTGTTGCTAAGGAACTTGGCTTGGGATCAGACTCTACTACTCAGGAGGGGGTTAGGCTAGAAATGGTGTAGGAATTGTAGTGAGGGAGAGGCTTCAGAAGACAGTGAGGGATATCATCAGAATTAATAACAGACTCATAGCAATCAGACGCCATTGTAATGATACAGCAGTATTCATAATCTCAGCCTATGCCCCACAACAGGGTTGTGATAGGGAGAAAACAAGTGCATTCAGACAGCAGTGGCAGGACTTACTAGATAAAGCAGGGCAACATGAATTGGTGTTGATAATGGGTGGTCTGACTGCACATATTGGGACAGACAGAACAGGATATCAGGACTGCCTGGGTCCACATGAGTGGGTAGCAGAACTAAAGAAGGAGAAGCAATTCTAGACTCCTGTTTGGCAAATGGCTTGATAGTAGCCAACACATGGTTCAGAAAGAAAGACACTCAGAGGAACACATACAAGAGTAGCCAACATGCAACTCAGGTGGACTTCCTCCTAGTAAGGAAAAGGGACTGGGGTAGAATCCATGATTGCAAAGTCATCCCCAGTGAAACAGTCGCCCCACAGCATAAACCACTAATTGCCACAATCAGCTGCAAGCAGTGGTCAGAGAAGGCTCTAAGGTCAACAGATACTAGGGTGAAGACCTGGAAGTTGACTGGAAAAAAAGTACAACTATTCAAGGAATTACTCAGGGCTCTAGCACCCCAAGAAGAGGAGGAAATATGAAGAGTTGAACAAGAATGTCAGCGCCTAAAAACAGCATATGATAGAACTACAGAAAAAGATATGTGGCCGAGCCAGGCATGGAAATAAGGCACATAAAGAAAGTGGTGGAATGCAGAAGTTCAGGAAGTCAATGAAAGAAAGAAGGAGTGCAGGAAGAAGTGGAAGATAGAACAGACTGACCGGGCTAGGAAGGACTACTGGTTGGTTAACAAAGAAGCTAAGAAAGAAGTTGCAGTAGCAAAGAATAGGGCATTGGAGGCATACCTCTCAACTGTACAGATTTTCACAGAATGTCCAGATTTTTGCCTTATATTTTTGGTTAATTTTTCATAAAATCGTGGCTTTCTGGCAAATTAGTGGCAAATCATTAAAGACTGAAGTTAGAAAATAATGACAGACATTTGAGTTTTAGACTTCATACCCTTCAGAAAAGTTATGCTAATGCAAAACCTGTTATTCTATCAACTTTCTTAGTTTGTAAGAGCCAGATTTAAAAATTGTCTCATTTGTACCAATTTGTTTCATGGCTTTGTCCAGATTTCTTACTCTAAGTGGTTGAGACATATGATCGGAGGCACTCTACCAACTTCTGGAAAGTGATTCAGTAAGTAGCACAAAGAAACTATACCAGATTGCAAGGCAAAGACAGAAAGATAAAGAAGACAGACACCCTTTATAAGGGATGCCAGCAACAACCTGCTCAACAGTCCAGAGGACATCAAAGGCAGATGGAAGGAGAATTTCCAGCACCTTATGAATGAAGAAAACCCCACAGAAGCTGTACTGCCCCAGAAACAGCCTATGATGAGAAAAGAAGTGGAGCCCACCCTAGGAAAAGTAAGAACAGCACTAAGGAAAATGAATTCAGTAGAATGCAACAGGCTCAGATGAGGTCACAGCAGCTATGATAAAGATGCTGGATGAAATAAGGGAGAAATGGCTCCTGAGGGTACTAATAGCATTGTGGAGAGAAAGGCATATCCCAGATGACTGGAGAATAAGCATACTTTTGCCAGTGTACAAGAATAAAGGGGACATCCACAACTGTGGGCATTACAGAGGCATCAAATTTACTATAACATTGCATGAAAGTTCTGGGAGTGTGATTGATAAACAGATACACAGAGTAGCAGAATGTAAGATGGGAGATGAGCAGTTCGGATTCATATCAGGATGCAGCACAATTGACCCGATGTTTGCAGTGAGACAGATACTTGAGAAGAAGCTAGAGATGAGGAAAGAGTCCAACTGGGCATTCCTAGGCTTGGAGAAAGAATATGATAAGGTCCCATGAAAGCTGATCTGGGCAGTACTGCGGCGGTTTGAAGTCCCAGAAACATTGATAAAATTAATGCAGTTTATGTATAAGGATCTGTTAGAAAAATATGTACTTAGACACATATAAACTGTTAGAAAAATATGTGCTTAGACATATATAAGCTGTTAGAAAAATATGTATTCAGACATATATAAGCTGTTAGAAAAATGTGTGCTTAGGCATATATAAATGTACTCAAACATATATGAAGTGCAAAGGTTGAAAACAGTATAATATGTAATGCATTTAATTCTATTTTACTAGAATGGCAGTAGAAATGAACTTGCATATTATTGCTTGAAGCTTAGCTGTAGTGTGATTAAAACTTTGACCCTGACAGTAGCTGGCTTGGCTGGCTCATGTCTTTCAGTAAATATTATCTGCAAAGTTAGAAAGTAATGAATCTGTCTGTATGTGTATCTTTTCCTGCTTCCACCGAGGAGAATGGCCTTGTGAGCACTACGGAGATAATGTCCAGCTGGTGGACAGAGAGACAAAGAAATGTATTAAGAAGACATTCATCCATTGTATTCGAACTAATCTAAGAGCCTTAAATTGGTTACATCCTCGGAAAGACATTGTGACTGACCAGGTGCCTTGCAAGGCTGCAATATTCTCATGGGAAAAACTTTTGAAAAAGCATTACATCAGCGTTTTCTTATGTACTGTGGTGATGTAAAGGCCCTGTCACTGACCACGTCAGTGAGGTGGGCAAAAGCTGATTGTAAATAGTATATAATGAAGGGTATTTCCCAAATAAAGTTAGTCAAAACTCTGTACATGTTTATGTATGGTTTTTTGCCTCCTAATGATCATTAGTAGAATGCATATTTGTTAGAACTTGAGCATCCTGTGTTACTGACTGTCATTTTGAAAAGCCTAATGATTTTTACAGTCTGATTTTAACAATTTATTTAACATTTTGGTCCTTTGAAGCCGGAATTTCCTTGGTAAGCTGCAGGTCAGAGTGCATGGGTGATAATAAATCTGCGCAGGAGAAGCTGCCAAAACAAAATGGTTCTTCTTAAAGTGAAAAGACCTCCGACTGAATTATTGTGTGTAAAGAGGCTGTCCACTTTCTGATCTGTGGCTGAAAAGCGGAAGACTGGGCCCCAAGAAAAAAAGACAGTCATAAAGCGGGAGGCTCAGGTAAGAAGAATTTCCCTCTTTGTCTTTGTTTTAGATCAGGGACCAGGTTACACTGTGCTATTGCTAAGGTTTGTGATAGCAGGGAGAGAGAGAGTCGAAGTATTGTATCTTGAGTCATAGATCAGGGAATAACAAAGCAAAGTAAACAGTCATTCTAGACACTACTGTGGATATGGGGAAATAAGATACCACGTGGTACAAGAGAAGGGTTACGTAACAGTCTTTTTAAGACATGGGAGATCAGTGCACTGAGAGATCACGAGATCCGCCCCTAACGGATAATGTGAAGCATATGCAATTGCAGCAAGCAGATAATGTGAGATATTTTGCAAAATGTGTTAACAACTATGAATTTGATAGTAAACTAGATAAACTTTTACTAGTTAAACTCCTTAAACAAGCTTAAATCTGATGCAGGACGTCAGGCAAAAAAAAAAAAAAAAAACAGCACCAACTAGGCATACCTCAAGCACACAGGTGGATTGAGGAAGCAAATTGTAAAAAACAGAAGCTTAGAAAATTCTGAAACATTTTTAGACAACAGAGTGAAAGGTCTGACAGACAGAATCTCTGAAAAATGGAAACTTAGAGCAGACTGGACTTGCATTAATTAATGCATACAACAGGAAAATGAGACAATAGATGGATATTATGCTAGATTATTAGAATGCTTTAAACAACAATTAAAAAAATGCATTTTTAAAAGGTTGCATTGCCTCTGTCAGTAGCTTTATTACAAAGCATATGATAGATCACTGAACAAGCAGGCTGCAAGCCTTACTTGAGTATGCTAGACGTACTGAAAGACACTTTAATAGTAAAAAAAGGCACAAGTCTTCACTGCTGAAGACGGAGCTAAAGTATTTGTATTACAGTCAGATAAAAAGGGCATCTAGCTAGGGACTGTAAACAAAATAAGAAAGCAATGACAGAAGATAAAGGAGATGAGGACTGACTATATGATAGTGATAATAACCAAAAATCATCAGGAAAGGTTAATAAACAAAAAAAAATGTAAATGTAGTAGAGGGAATAAAGGAAGTACAAACAGATGTAGAGGATAAAAATGGAAATAAAATTTTAGATTTAGCATTGTTGAGCCTGGAGCTCTACCTAGCAGATACAAAGCCAGAAGTGACACTTCTGGTGGAGGGAAGGGAAGTCAAATTCCTGTGTGACTCAGGAGCGTCACGGACTTTGATACACCCCTCCAAGTTACCAAAACATTCTGAATCACCTGATTATATATTAGTAAAAGCAGCAAATGGACAGCTATACAGGGAACCACTCTCCCATAATGTAGCAATAACTGACCCTGTTTCAGGTATGACTCAGAAAAGTAAAATTGTAGTTTCTGCAAAATGTCCAGTAAACTTACTGGGAAGAGACCTTGTGCAGATATTTGGCATAGCAGTAGTTCCTACCATGCAGGGTATGAAAGCACAAAGACAAATGGATGCTTTTGTGGTGTGATCAGAGGGTAGAGCCTATTATTGGTACAGCCAGGACCTAGTTATGACTGGTCCAGGGGCAGTAACCAAAGAACTGATGAACGTAGCCATCAGTAAGGTACCCTCCCTTGACACTGATCAGCAGCATTTGTTACATTGTACTCTATACTACTGTAGCACACCAAGACCTGATAAGAAATATAAGCAAGAATTGTTCAAAAGGGAAAAAAAAATCCTGCTGACAGATTAATATTACAAACTTTATGTTGGGATACTGAGGGAAACAGTGTAGTAAGCTGTTCATTACCTCAGGAATTCATGAGATTGTATAAGTCCAATAGACTGCCACATGTCAGCTTGACAAAAACAAAAGTGTTAAATGGGCAGACTTAGAAAAAAGGTAACAAAATGGGAAAACAGACTGATTTAGAAATGTCAGGACAAGGGATACAAAAACAAAAACTGAATTGGTTGACACAGACACATACAGCTGTACACTTGCAATCTAGTGAGGACAGCTGATTAGCATTTTTATTAAAAGAAAAAGAAGAGGCCTTGTGTAAAATTCCAACAAATCTGTGGTCAACAGGCAAGTTAGATGTAGGGCTTATTCAAACAGCAGGACCAGTTACAATTACCCCAAAGTCAGCTTTTAGACCACAGAAAAGACAATACCTTTTGAGAAAGGATGCAGAAGTAGGAATTAAGCCTATAATAGCAGCATTACTCAAAAAAGGAGTACTGGTAGAATCTCCTGATTCACCATGTGATACACCCTATTTCCTGTTAAAAAGCGAACGGGAAATGGCAGATGGTACAAGATTTATAAGCTGTAAATAATGCAGTAATACCTAGAGCACCTACGGTGCCAGACCCACATACCTTGTTGAATGATTTAAAGCCACAACAGAAGTATTTTACTGTGGTAGATATAAGCAATGCTTTCTTTTCAATACCTATACATCCTGATAGTCAATATTGGTTTGCATTTACATTTCAGGGTAAAAGGTATACATATACTCGACTACCACAGGGATATTGTGAGAGCCCAATAATATTTGCAAAAAAAAAAAAAATGGCTAGCAACCTGGCAGGGTTTACCCCACTGGAAGGTAGTCAAATTTTACTTTATGTAAATGACATCTTGCTAGCAGCACCCAGCAGCAGTGCAGGGTGAATACAGTAGCATTATTAAAATTTTTAGTAATACAAGGACAAAGTAAACAAAAGTAAGTTACAACTTTGGAAAAAAAACACAGGTTAAATACCTGGGATATGTGATATCCAATAAAGGTAAAATACTAGATAAAGGGAGAAAGAAAAGAAAAAAAAAACAGCAATTTTGCAAGCACCCAAACCAACAGCTAAGAAAGAAATAATGTCTTTCTTAGGTACAAGCTGGGTACCAAATTATTTTACAATGGAAAACAAGAGCAGAAATGGCTTTCTGCAGGTTGAAGCAGTTAATAGCTTCTTCATTAGTTTTAAGACTTCCAAGTTATCACAAACGGTTTTTTCAGACCGTAGATTGTAAGCAAGGGTACATGACATCAGTATTAAAGCAACAACATGGGGATAAGCAATGCCCCATAGCTTACTATTCATCACAGTTAGACCCAGTGGTGCAATCTTTGCCTCACTGTGTACAAGCAGTAGTTGCAGCAGCAATGGCAGTGCAGGCTTCAGCCTCAGTAGTGTTGTTCCACCCTCTCACATTGAGAATGCCTCATGCGGTTGCAATAATTCTGCTACAAAAAAAAAAAAAAAAAGTTGCATACCTTTCTCCTGCTAGACATCTTTCATGTATGACCATACTGCTGAGTCAACCTCCTATGAACAGTTAGCTTTACCTAGACAAGATCTTACAGATATGCCCTTGAATGATGCTGAGGTGACATATTACGTGGATGGCTCATGCAGAAGGGGTCCTACAGGAAAGAATCTGGTGGGGTATGCAGTAGTTACAGACACTGAAATTTTAAAAGCACAAACTGTGCCACACAACTTGTATGCTCAAGCAGCAGAACTGGTAGCTTTGACAGGAGCATGTATTTTAGTAAAAGGCAAGAAAGTGAACATATATACTGATAATCAGTATGCTTTTTCTACAGTGCATGTGTTTGCACAACAATAAAGAAAATAGAGGGATGATTACATCCAGTGAAAAACCTATTAATCATGCGCAATTTATTTTGGAGCTATTAGAATCTATTCAGCTGCCTACCAAAGCAGCTATTTGTAAATGTGTAGCTCATACAAAACAACAGGATAAGATTTCAAAAGGTAATGCACGAACTAATGCAGCTGCAAAGCAAGCAGCCTCAGACTCAGAAACTTTATTTTTAAATGAGGAATTACAACCCTCTGAGATTTTAGATTTAGACATGTTAAAACAATGCAGATGCTTACTACAAAAGCAGAAAAACAAAATGGGTAAAACAAGGTGCAATTTTTAAAAATGGACTGTACATTTCCAAAGGGAAAAAACAATATTGCCGTCTAATTTATTTAGATATGCAGCTTTGTTGAGCCATGGGCAGAGCCATGTCTCAACAGGGGATGGTACAGTTAGTAAATAGAATATTCCAAATATATGGATACATAAATTATACAATAAAATTTTGTGCAGCTTGTCATACTTGTAACAAGCACCATGCACAAGGAGCATTTAAAACAAGCAAGGGAGTTTCCCTACACCACCATATCCGTTCCATACTATTTGTATGGACTTCATAGAGTTGAATAAATGCGAAGGAAGGAAGTTGATGAGTGAGACTCAGAAGAATTGGATTTGCTGTTTACCTCTAGCATTGCTGAGCATGAAAACAGTAACAAATGTAAAGGGTTTGATCCCCTTTGAAGCAGTATTTGGAAGGGCATATTATGTGCCTCAGTAGAAAGCTCTCATGCCTGCGGAGCTGGAGGCTGACAGTTCATTAGCTAATTATATAAAGAAACTGTTAATAAATAAATCTGTTTTGCAGTTTAACTCTTTTCAGACAAAAGAACTTTCAGCTGAATAAGAACTTTGTGACTGATACACAAGGGCAAAATGGCCAAGAGTAAAGCAAACAAAAAGCAGAGCAACCCAAGAACTATTGCATAATTATTTTGTTAACTGTGCATTTGTTGACTATAAGTGTGACAATTTTTCTCTTATTGTGGTTTTTCCCTGCACTCAACCACACAAGTGAAAGTGAGAAGACGTGATGAACTGTTTATAGACTGGCATCCAAACTTTAACACATACCTGGCCATGAAGCGTGTGTATACAGAGACTATAAACATTTCAAATTGCTGGGTTTGTATAGCTATACCAACAACATATAAAAGACTGTTAATGTCCACTGTCCCTCTGGGGATAAAATGAGACTTGGAAAAGTTTTTTTAATATAGGAACTGTGAGATCACAGGACAAAATAGCTTTATTTTTACCTGTCACACAAAAAGGAGTTGTATGTTCTACAAAGTGATACCCTCCAGGTGGGCTGGAGTAATGGTAATATAACAATGTCTTATAAATGTTACATTAAAGTCAGAAGTGGGGGTACTGTTTGTGATACTAACTATGATTCATATCTGAGTTCAATGAAAACTACATTAAATGCAGTACGTGACAATCCAGTCTTAACTAAACAATTGTCTATTAAAGATAGGAAAATGTTTCATGCAGGGATAACACGTATTAGTACCAAAGTAATGATTTTATTTGTGGGAAAAAGGCATATGAATGGTTACCTGAGAATTGGTCCGGCAGTTGTTTTTTGGGTTATCTGGTTCCAGCAATAAGACATACTGCAGAGTTACCTTTGGGTAAGATACGAAATGTAAGGGAAACAGCTCGAAAATCTGAAGGTCCAGTTAAGAAACCTGTGAATCCAGTTGGTAAAATCGAAGCTGGTTGAAAAGACCATAATTCAGTGAAAGACAAAAGTAAATTGACTCATATGGACTTGGGCAACAGTGTTATATCCAGGGCAGGAATACCACCAGCCTATGGAGCAGTCAAATCGATCTGGGAGCTGAGAAAGCTGTCAAGAAGCCATGAGTAATGCAACTTTTTCCACCCTAGAATTGGTGACTGATAAACTGAATGCAATGAGAACTGTTGTGCTACAAAATCGAATGGCTCCTTACTTCACCCTAGCAGCAAGAGGTGGTACATGAAGAAGAATGCTGTGCTTTTATCCCTGAGGATCGTCACGAGACAAATAATCACCTAGAGGTAATTCAGCAAGTATCAGCAATGACTAAACCAGGCCCAAACCCACTGACGGACTTTTTCCAGAATCTGTTTGAGGGGGGGGGTTCCATCCTATTGAACATTTTAATTGCTATTTGTGTGGGTATACTCCTAATAGGAGCATGTGTTTACTGTGGAATTCCCTGCATGAAAAGATTAATCAAAAAATGTGTTGATATATCTGTTACTGAAACTTTTACCAAAGTGTTGAAATTGAAAGATTAATTTCAGATGATGCTTTTTCTGAAATATAAAACCAATGACTTGCTTAGCTGAAAGTCCTTAGAAAGGAAAAGGCTAAGAAATGAAATAATATTGTTTATGTTTCTAATAGAATGAAATGCATTAACAGGAGGGAGAATGTTAGAAAAATATGTACTTAGATACATATAAACTGTTAGAAAAATATGTGCTTAGACATATATAAGCTGTTAGAAAAATATGTATTCAGACATATATAAGCTGTTAGAAAATGTGTGCTTAGGCATATATAAATGTACTCAAACATATATGAAGTGCAAAGGTTGAAAACAGTATAATATGTAATGCATTTAATTCTATTTTACTAGAATGGCAGTAGAAATGAACTTGCATATTATTGCTTGAAGCTTAGCTGTAGTGTGATTAAAACTTTGACCCTGACAGTAGCTGGCTTGGCTGGCTCATGTCTTTCAGTAAATATTATCTGCAAAGTTAGAAAGTAATGAATCTGTCTGTATGTGTATCTTTTCCTGCTTCCACCGAGGAGAATAGCCTTGTGAGCACTACCGGAGATAATGTCCAGCTGGTGGACAGAGAGACAAAGAAATGTATTAAGAAGACATTCATCCATTGTATTCGAACTAATCTAAGAGCCTTAAATTGGTTACATCCTCGGAAAGACATTGTGACTGACCAGGTGCCTTGCAAGGCTGCAATATTCTCATGGGAAAAACTTTTGAAAAGCATTACATCAGCGTTTTCTTATGTACTGTGGTGATGTAAAGGCCCTGTCACTGACCACGTCAGTGAGGTGGGCAAAAGCTGATTGTAAATAGTATATAATGAAGGATATTTCCCAAATAAAGTTAGTCAAAACTCTGTACATGTTTATGTATGGTTTTTTGCCTCCTAATGATCATTAGTAGAATGCATATTTGTTAGAACTTGAGCATCCTGTGTTACTGACTGTCATTTTGAAAAGCCTAATGATTTTTACAGTCTGATTTTAACAATTTATTTAACAGGATCCAATGGCTCAAGTATGAACAGTGTTCGGCCTCAAAGAGGGGTTCCCAGTAGGAGTTTGTGTACACCAGGGTTCAGCTCTGAGCCCACTTCTGTTCATACTGGTGATGGACTACATTAGCAAACAGGTCAGAGGGGACAGATCAACAAAGGTGCTATATGCAGACGATGTGGCATTACAGGCAGACTCTGAGCTAGAACTTCAGCAAAGGATAGGAGAATGGAATGCAAAACTGAAGGCACATGGGATGAATCTAAGAATAGATGAGTGGTTATGGCAGCAAATTGCGGAAATCAGAAGAAGCTCCAAATAGAGATAGAAGGGAAGACAGTGGAACAGGTAAACAGCTTCAAGTATCTGGGAGGAGTGGCTGAGGAGAAGGGAAGTCTAAATGAAGAGGTCAAAGGTAGAATCAGAGGGGCTGCAGCCAACTGGCATAGAGTGTCAGGTGTAGTCTATGACAGATGAATGCCAAGGAAGCTGAAAAGTAAGGTGTACAAGACCGTGGTGTGACCAGTACTACTATATGGTAAGGAAACCTGGGCAGTAAATGCAGAACAGTTAAAGAAGCTAGAGGTGATGGAAATGAAATGCCTGAGAAGGGTGATAGAATGCACACTGTGGGACAGATGAAGAAACGAGGACATAAGAGCAGAAGCCATATTATCTCCAATTGCAGAAAAGATCAAAGAGAACAGATTACGGTTGTTTGGACACGTGCAGAAAAGCAGAAGACAATCTGGTGAGGAAGATTTGGGACAGACAGGAAGAAAGCAAGAGGAAGCAAGGACATCCAACAAAGAGGTGGATGGATTGTGTGAAAGATCTGCAACTGTCAAGCATGAGTGTTGAAGAAGGCAGGAGTGTGGCATTGAATAGAGAGAGTTGGCGACAGTTACCAAGATACCCCGACTCCATGTAGAAAATGGGAAAAAGGGAGCTGCTGCTGCTGCTGCTGATGATGATGATGTAAATTAATAGGTAGGTGATTCAAATTACATGGTGGTGAACTTGTGTGTGTGTGTGTGTGTGTGTGTGTGTGTGTGTGTGTGTGTGTGTGTGTGTGTGTGTGTGTGTGTGTGTGTGTGTCTCAAGTGTCAGGTACATATAGCTTCATTAACAGACATTCTGCATTGACTTCCATTCAGAGGTAGCATTTAAATTGGGAGAGGACTTCCCCATCCCACTTTTAACACCAACATCTTTTCTGCTTCACACTCATGAGATCATCCTGTCAAAAGTGCACTTTCACACTATAAAAGTCAGACTTCTCCTGTGACACTTATGATTAATATAGCATTGATTGTGTTATCTATATAGGTAAGTGGTTCAGATCTCAACAATGGTGAATTGTGTGTATGTGGTTCAAGAGTAAGGTAAGTAAGCATAGCTTCATCAATAGATATGCTGCATGAACTTCCACTCAGGAAAAGCATTTAAACTGGAAGAGGACACTCCCATCCCACTTTCAACACCAATATCTTCTTTGTACCACACTCATGAGATCATCCTGTCAGTAGTGCACTCTTATACCTTAAAGGCAGACTTCTCCTGTAGCACTTGCAGTTAATACAGTGCTCTCTTGATTGTGTAACTAGATAGGTAGGTGGTTCTAATTCAGCAATGCTTAAATAGTGTGGTTGTGTGTACTATCCTGTGCAGTTAAATCTATCACAACCCGTGAAATAATCACATTTTAATTATCTGAGTTATATTTTCATCATTTAACTTCTCATTTCTGTACTAATCCCATTATACAAGTACATTTTCCATGTTTATCTTCTCTGCTTCTTATTTCTGCACTTATCCCATTATATGAGTAGCGTTTTCATGTTTATCTTCCCCTGAATCTTAGTTGTTTCAATAAACGTGCCCTTTCTTTACATTAACTATCATCATGTACTCACTCACTAGGATTGCTACAGGCAATGACGTTTGAATACATTGTGAGCTCAAGCTTCAGTGCATTTTTTTTTTGTGGCTGTTATTACTTCCACTGGCTATAAAACGATGTGGATAAATGTGTAGGCTTGCTTAGCAGCATACATATTCAAAAAATGCTGCTGTTAATCTTGCTAACATACTTAAATCATGTAAGCTTAATGCAAGGTGTACATACGTGTCAAAGAATCACAGAGCATATATATTTAGCCATGTCACTTTATTTCCATGCTCATATCAATTCTAGCCCTGCCAGCAGTTTATAGTCTTAAAAGTCTAGAAGTAGGCTGACTTACATAGGTGTAAGCATTTTCATTAGAATGTCCAAATAAATAAAACAAGTATCTTGCAGTACTTTACACAATACTGGGATTTAAGTGCATTATACAATTATGTGACAGGGAAATCTCAGACAATTGTTTCCAGATTCTGTCTGCTCAGTTCAACTCATATCTTGGAAGCTAAAACAAATATCTTCTGTGCATTTTTTTGTAGTATATGTTTAGTAAATGGCAAGCTCACTGTAGAAAAGCAAGGTTATAGACCCAGGCACAGTAATCTCATTCAATGCCTGCTAGTTTTTTTACAAATTTATCACCTTTCACAAAAGGTAAGGGATCCCCATATGTTATATATCTCCTAATGGCTAGCATAATCATGAAAATAATATTGGGTTGTACAACTGCAAAAATACATGAGCAGGAAATGGGAGACAATGCTTGTTAGATCTATCCATGAAATACACCTTTCTAAAGCAGAGTAAATTGAACAGAAATGTTTTCTTCTTGTTGCATGATGCTCTTATAGTAAGAAGGTGAAATGACTTGTCATACTGCTATAAATAATATCATGATATTCAAAATATTAGATTTTTATGAATCTGTTCTAGACCTTGCTGTAGTAAACAATTTACATAATGAACATCAGTTTATAATTACAATTTTGGTCTGCTTTCTGTCATTGAAGTCAAAGAAGCTTGTGCAATATTTATTTGCTCACCTGAACTTGTGTAAAGTGACATTTTTTTCTCTAAAATATTTTAACATTCATAAAATCTACATTAATAATACAAATTGTTTTCTAAAATGTATCAGTCAAACTCACTTTGAAGCAAAAACATGGAATTACAATGAACAGAAAAAAACTTTTACATCATACAGTAAAGTTTTCCTACCCCAAATAACATCGCACATAACCAAATCCTAAATTCTGTTAACTCTTATGAATGTTTCAAATACAAATCATTTAAATCTATCCCAGCAGCATAAACATGTACCCTCAAAATGTGTTCATAGTGGAATGTTCTCTTATACTTCCCCAATCTTTTTACATACTGTTGTGTCACACTAGTAATGTCTGTGGCCATATGCTTTTGAAATTTAAATACAAAAGCTGACATAATGATCAATTGCTACATAAGGCAGTTCATTACTTCCTTGATGAACTTATGCCTTTCCTTTTGTGTTTCTAGACCCCAGAACTGTAAGTCTTCAGTGGGGGAACAGACTATAGTATAGCTGAAACTCTTGCTGACATTTCCTTTATCTATATTTCCTTACTCTTCGGGTAGAATTTATTTATTCATTGGCTGATAGACTGATGCTTGATAACCAGGCAGGTGAGATAGTCTATTGACCTTTTTCAGTGATGACCAGAGCTCCAATGAGCAACTGTAAAAAAGCTATAAAATACATAGGAGCAGTATTGCACATCTTCATGTACATCATTAATTTTGCACATTTACCATGCAAGTCCCAGCAAATGTACCAGTAGTTGACCTTTCTTTGTCATCACACCAACCAATCATTTATCTCCAACCTTTCTATCTGCCAAATGCTGTGGTGAAGGCTGACATATTTGTGTTCTCTTATAGATTGTAAAGGACAATACTGGTGCACTTTTCCAATGGTGCTAATTTACCAGTGTCTTTTTTCAGTCCTTAACATATATGTTACTCTGAAATGTTTCTTCCCATTTCCTTTCAACATCACTAATGATGTCACCCTGACATGAAGAACTATTTTATATAGATTGGCTATCATCCTCCAAAGTAAAACCTGACCAATCATTGACAAAGTTGCTGAAAGAAATATTTACAGATGGAATAATCTTAGGTAAACCTCATAATGGAAAGTACTGCCACCTTGCTAATATATTTCCTCTCCCCCTTTTGTTGTATTCCTTTAACTCGATAAAATAAAAGGTTATCCACCAGCACTATTAGATCACCGCAGAATAGGATGATATTTTGTATCTGTTTTCCCTAGCAAACTTCCTTTTGTCCAGTCTTACATGTTTCATTATTCCAGGTTCCATCCCAAATTCTCAACCCCATTTTAGCTTTAAGGTTGTTCTATATCCAAACACCAGTCCATCTTTTCAGCTCTCCAGGGTCTTGTGCCTTTTAACGTTCAGGGCCCCTGTCTTTGCAACTGTTTGGCTGATATTTATCATTTCTTTTGACCCACAAAATCAGATGGAGTTGAAGCCAGGCTTGAGAGCATTGCACCGCTGATATTATTTTAGCATACTGGATGAAGTTAAGGACCCCTGAACCCCAATGATCAATAGTTGCAAAGTTTTTTTCTTGTAATGTGGAGCACTTTAGAAATTCTAGATTAACTCCGTCATCACCTTTTGCATAATCAATGGATCCTTATGGCCTTCAAAAGCTGAAAGACAGCATAACAAGAGCATAAATGTAAGTAACAGAAACATCTTGACAGCTATTTGTTTTTTGCCCTCCTCCCCCCATAACATGCCCTCTAGTTGGACCATAAACTATTCCTTTAACTTCTTTTAATTTAATATCCCTTACACTATTCTCTGGGGCTGGGATAGCACCAGTGGCAGAAGTAAAGGTGGGACAGAGCAGAGTGGCCAGTAGCATTATATATATATAGGTTCATAGGTTCATAGGTTCATACTAGGCTATCTGCCCAAGGGCATTTATAAGCCTAGCCCATAGTTATGTGGCTTTCGCCACCCCTTTAGTTTGAATAAAAACTATGCCTATCATTTTTCTGTGCCTCTGTCAAGCAGTGACACTGAAGTAATCCCTGGGGTATATCTGCGATC
Organism: Protopterus annectens; assembly: GCF_019279795.1. NCBI lineage: Eukaryota > Metazoa > Chordata > Ceratodontiformes > Protopteridae > Protopterus > Protopterus annectens. The sequence continues at coordinate 1,444,698,146 of NC_056731.1, forward strand.
TCCCATCCATTGGTCAAGATTCCTCTTGAACAAGGCCAACAAGGTGCTCTGCCTCACATGTACCGGGATTTTGTTCCACAGCATAGGGAGTCTCTGGGTGATGAATCTGTCCCTCCAGCACGTTCTATTTATAACCGTGTCAAGGTTTAAGTCTCCCACCCTTGTGGTTCTGAGGGATCTAGATTTTTTGAGGTGAAGCATATTCATCAAATCTGGGTTTGACATGGCCTTATATGTCAGGCACAGGTCACCTCTGAGCAAGCGGTATGAGACTGAATAGAGCTGGAGTTCTTTCAGTCGGGCAGCATAAGACATATTTTTGAGACCCTTTATCCTTTTGGTGAGGAACTTTTGGGGCCTTTCAAGCTGCAGCAGGTGTCTGGTCAGATACATTCCAAACGGGGCATTGTACTCAATCATAGGTCTAATGAGTGATGAGTACAGGGGGACGATGACCTCCCTTGATCTAGATGTGAATCCCTTCATGATCAGGTGGGTGATATAGAAGGTTTTCCTAACTACTTTAGCAACATGAGTGTCAAGCGAAGGCTACTGTCAACTTGGGTCCCCAGATCCCTGATGACTTTTCTGTGCTCAGTGGATTGCCACCTATATGGTAGCTAGGGGTAACCTTGTTTTTCCCGAAGGGTATGACTATGCATTTTTTGGCATTTAACTTCAGGCCATGGCTCTGGCACCAGTTATCCGTTTCTGTGAGGCCCTTCTGGAGGATATCTGTGTCAGATGTGTTTTCGACTATAGCGCCCAGTTTGCAGTCATCTGCAAACTTTGTCAGCCATAACCCTCCTGTGTTTGCTTTTACTTCAGAAAAGTAGATGCCGAACAAGAGTGGACCCAGGACTGAGCCCTGTGGGACACCACTTGTGACATATATATGTGTGCATATATATATATATATATATATATATATGTATATGTGTATATATATATATGTATATATATATATATATATATATATATATATATATATATATATATATTTGGCACCATCCATATAAGTGGAGGACTGTCCATTCATGGACAGAAACCATTTATTTCCTCCCTCTCTCCCAGAGTGAGTAAGCCATCAAAAAGCCACACCTTCCTACCTGCCTCCTTAAATCCTACAGAGAATGAGCTGCTAGTTGAACTCAGGTAATCTGGAGCATAGTCAGAGCTCTGTCCCTTTATGCCATGGAGCTGGATTTGACAGCTGTTATTTTTGCCTAAAATCATAGGTGGATTTGTTTTCACTGAAGAAATTCCTCCTAAAGATCCTTTCTAGTACATTTTAGGCTATCTTTTAACATGAAACTATAAGATGCACTTAAGCTACTTACACTGCTTCCCTAATAAACATGCACTTCTTCCTGACCCCTTACTAGTTTGATCACCCTTCCCTTAAGAGACCTCCCAGGTTGATTTAGACAGAAGGTTTTGTTAAGTCATGAATAGTCACATGAAAAAAGAAACATTTCAAACTGTCACCCAAGTATTTTTCAGGATCGTGTTGCAATAGGACACACCGTCTACAAACCAGTAAATATTCAATGCATGATTGGACCATACAGATATACCCCATTCCTCGTGATGCAGGATTATGTACAGGCAGGTGTCTCAGCAGTCATGGCAAATAATACTGGAGACATAAGACATTCCTGTCATGCACAATGAATGAGCAAAACAGGAGAAAAACTAAGTCCATTAGTGATGACTCAGACTCATGCTATTGGGTCATAGTATAGCAGGTGAAACTATTTCAGTTCTCCATTTATTTAATATTTAGTCGAATCATTTCACAAACACAGGGAATGCAGCTATCCAAGTAGTCAAGTACTTTGTAGACGTCTATGAAAAATGCTTTTTGGAACCCTATGGAAAGAACAACCCTTGGAAATGGACTTGAGGATCTTTACCCCCTCCCAACCATACCTTTTACAAATTCTTGTCAGTAAATGTGAATCATTTTCAGCAGCAGTTTCTCAAGATACTTAACAAGAGCCACTGTTGACATTTTTGTCTCAACCATAAGCAAAGAAATTGGCCTGTAACTTTCTGGTCCCCAGGGTTCCTTTCATCCATTATGCAATACTAAAACATTGATTAGTCTCAAATGTCTTGGTAAAGATCCTACTTTAAATGCATCTTGATAAGTGTTAACAGTTTATCTCCTAATTCTTTCTTCAAAACTTTACAAAATTTGCTAAAGACTTCATCCAGATCTGAAGCTGTCTGATGATTCATTGTATTCCTAACACTGTATACCAGTATGTAATGCTGAATTTCTTCCTGTCTGTACATGTATACTGTAAACATGTTAAATTAATTAAAAAAAAAATTAAAAAAAAAAAGGATCAGGAACTTTTCTATGCCTTAATTACTTAATATAACGCTCATAGACTAAAGGGAGCATTTAACATTGCTAATCTCACCTCATAAATTTTAGGAAACTGGATTGTATTAAAGAATAAAACTATTCCTTTTGGGGGGGGGGGTCTCTACATCTCCACTAGTATAAAGTTGCATCTAAAAATACTCATGAATTCATTTATATTCATCATGGTATGTTTTAAATTCCTTTATCTGTAATTTATGAACTTGACATTCTTTCCCTTTTGAGTTCCCTGAGTCTCTGTGTAATTAACTTGGTTGCAGTTGACTGCCTCACCCAGAAAAACTCTTTAATCTGTTACTCATACACATTGGTAATGCAAAGAGTGTGTGTGTGTGTGTGTGTGTATGTGTGTGTGTGTGTGTGTGTGTGTGTGTGTGTGTGTGTGTGTGTGTGTGTGTGTGTGTGTGTGCTCATGCACGCGTGTGTGCATGTGGTTTTGATTTTATACATAGGGGGCGGATGTGTGTGTGTGTGTGTGTGTGTGTGTGTGTGTGTGTGTGTGTGTGTGTGTGTGTGTGTGTGTGTGATTATGATTACCTGTAAAAGCATACTGTTCAAGTCATAGACATAGGTTCATAGGTGTTTACTAGGCTAATGACCACAAGGGCCTTTTTAACTCTAGCCATGCATCCCAAATCTCTGATGAGTTCTGATACCCTTGATAAGTGTAAGCATGGGGCTGGGAGATGAACCATTTACAGGTTACCTGTTTGCATCAGAGACATACATGCCAAACCAAGGATGCTTCACATAGATGGGGAGCCTGTTCCATAGATTGTGTAGTGTCTGGGATACACACCTATCTCTCAAGCAGGTCCTATTTATATCGCAGGCAAGGTTTAAGTCTTTAGAACTGGTAATTCTGGTACTGTTTGTTTTGTGAATATGCAGGTGTTCCATCAGAGTGGGGACTGACAATGCCCTGTATGCCAGGCGTAGATCTTCCCTCAAAAGCCTGTAGGAGACAGAATACAGGGATAAGGCCTTGAGGCAGTCTGCATAGGACATATTGCTTATGCCCTGTATTATCTTAATGAGGAACCTCTGTGGACATTCCAGTTGTTGGATATGCCTGGATAGGTACATACCAAAGGGGGCATTGTACTCAATGATAGGTCTGATGTATGTCAAATACAGTGAAACAATGACTTCCTTGGACTCGGATGCCATACCTTTGGTTATAAGTTGCGCAACATAGAATGATTTCCTCACCCCATAAGACACGTGATGATCAAAGGCTAGATTACTATCTATGTGTGTCCCTAAATCCCTGACAACTGTGTCAACTCTAAGGGGTGTGTTGTCAATATGATAGTTACCTGGGATGTATGACTTCCCAAAGGATACTATTATGCATTTCATGGCATTTAGTTTTAGTCCATGACTCTGACACCAGTTGTTTTTCTGTGTCAGCCCCTCCTGTAGAATATTTATGTCAGCATGAGATTCAATGACAGCTCCTAATTTGCAATCATCTGCAAATTTAGTAAGCCAGAGACCATTTATATTGGCCTTGACTTCAAAGAAGTATATGCCAATAAGGAGCAGTCCAAGGACTGATCCTTGAGGCACTCTACTTGTGACTGGCCTGTTTGTAGAGGTGGACTCCACAATTCTAACTTCCTGGGTCCTGTATGTGAGTCAGTTGGCTATCCAGTGGGTGACATATGGGTTTGTACCTAACCTCTTCAATTTGTTAACAATGTCCAAGTGGGGTATTGTGTCATATTCCTTGGCCAGGTGAAGGTCGGCAGTGTGAATGATTTTGCCCTTATCCATTGCTTTGGTGGCCTTCTCAAAGAAGTCCACCAGGTTGAGTAGGCATGATCTGCCCTTTACAAAACCAGACTGGGTTGGGTCCACTGTCTGTAGGTTTACTATATATCTATTGATCATCTCCATGATAATTCTTTCCATGGCTTTACATATAAGACTAGTGAGACTTATGGGTTTGTAGTTTCCAGGGTCTGTAGATGGCCCATCTTTGTGCAGAGGGATGACTGTTGCCTTTCTCCATTCATAAGGCACAAAGCCTGTTTGGAGGCTACAGTTAAATAGTAATTCCAGAGGCCCTGATAGGTCATGTTTCATGCTATTTAGAAAGTATCCTGGGATTTTGTATGGGCCCATTGATGCAGTGCTCTTGGTCTTAGAGAGAGCATTAAGGACCTGTTCTCTAGTGATAGTAGGGGGAGTTATATCTGATGATTTTTCCTGAGGGAAGGTTGAGGGGAGAGAGGAGTAAAGTTGGAGCTGAATTTATCATCCAGGAGGTTTGCTATGTCTTCTGGTTCAGTATAGATGGCTCCATTTACAATGACATCTGCACACAATTGTGTATTGCCTTTGAGGATGTGGACATAGCTAAAGAATGCTTTGTGGTTGTCCTTGGCCTGGGAGACCAAGCATCTCAAATTTGGCTTTGGTAGACGTTATTTGTCCTCTGAGGTGTTTGCTTAGTTTAATGAGAGTGCTTTTGTCATACTGGGTGCTACACCTCCTAATTTTTGCCATGATTTTCTTCCTCCTGTTACACATCTCAGTGATTTTCTGGTTCCACCAGGATGGTTTGTTTTTTTGAGTTAGTTCAGTACTTTTTCCTGGTGGGGCTCGCTGCCTCAATACAGCTATTAACATGCTTGTACAGGGCTTCTGTGAACAGTTCTGCATAGGCAGAAGTGTTCTCAGAGTTTATGGAGGCTTGAAAATTTGCCAGGTACTCACATAATAGCAGGAGGCTAGCCTTAGTATAGTTTCTGAATATTTCCAGTTTAGCTGGGGTCCAGGTTTTATGTTTACTTCAAAGGAGATAATTTTGTAGTCTGACCTTCCAGAGAAGGCATTACAGTAGTGGGTGTGTAGCACTCTCCCATATTAGTGAGGACCAGATCCAGTATGGTTGCACCCATGGTAGGTGTATTGGCTATCTGGTTCAGGGAGTTTGTGTTTACAAAAGCCAGGAATCTCTGTGCATGTACGTTTGATGTCAAATGCCAAACTGACAAACCTAGTGACATAGCAAAATCAACTCAACTGAACCTCAAGGTGTTATCGGTCAGTGGCAGGAGCCTGAATAAAAAAAAAAAAAAAAAAAAAAACTACACTCCCTACAGCCCTCTTCACAGAGCAGAAAGTAACCCATTAGTGCAATGTTTCAATGCCTTCCTTACTTTTAGACTAGTAGCTTCACAGGTAAGGGCTAAAGGAGGAGTTATCCCAATAATTCGGAGATATCTCAATACACATCGTAACAAGCATAGCTGTAGAGGTTTTGCTGTATGCAAAAGCATCCTTTAAATCAGGAAAACTGCAGCACCAGGAAAACATCAGTTTGGGACAAGAATGTGAAATAAAAGAACTTTAGCAAGTGGGAGTGTATAAATATTGGAGAAATTATGAAGGATCAGCAAATAAAACAGGAACAAATGCAAATAAAACTTAGTAAGGAATATTTTAGAAGACAAATTAATCCTGAAAACAATATTGACATCTAGGAATAAAATCCAAGCTATAAACCAATTTTTTCTTCCTGTCCTAACTTACAGTTTTGGGGTGATTGACTGGCTCAAAAACATGTTGGATAGATTAGCTAGGAAAGCAAGAAGGATGCTTCATGCTCACCAAATAATTTATAAAAGTGAGTGTATACCAAGATTATATATTGCCCGACCAGAAGGAGGGATGGGCCTCCTTGAAACTGATTACATGTATAGATCTGCAATCATGGATCATGGAACTCCACACATATCTGCTAACCTCACAAGACCCAAACATAGTGAAAGTTTTGAAACATGAGGACACTAATTCTAAGATGATTTCTCTACTTAATCTAGCAGAAACATATTGGCTTCAAGCAGGAATGGAAATCATATTAGAAGTAGATAAAAAAAATAGGCAGCAACTGAATGTGGCAAAAAAAAAAAGAAAGAATATAAGGTGAAGGACCAGATGAGAAGGCAATAAATGTGGAAAATGCATAAATATAGTTGAGTATAGAAAACTTCTGGAAGAATCTCATGTTGAACAGGAATAAATGCAGGAATGGTTAAGGAGAGGTAAATTCAACCCAAGAGATGAAAGGTTAATATTGGTGCCCCAAGATAGTGGGCTGTGTACACGTTGGTTTACAAAGTCCATTGAACATGTGGGAAAAACAGACAAATGAAGGTTTTGTAAAACTGAACTGGAAGCAGTCGCACACCTTGTTGCTGGTTGTGATATACTAATGGCAAAAGGACTGTATACTGAAAGGCATAATAATGTGGCAAAACTGTTACACTGGGGATTATGCAAACATTATGATATTGAAGTGGATGAAAAACACTGGAAACATGAGCCACACAACATCATAGAAAATGATGAAGTTTATATCACATGGGATCATACATTACCAACAGTTCAAAAGATAGATGCTAGAAAACTGGATATAGTGGTCCATGAAAAGAAGACAAAAGTAGAATTGATCATTGAAATTGCCACACCCAGTGACTACAGTGTCTTATGTACATTGAGACACAAAGTCATAAAATATCGGGATCTGCAGGCAGACATGAGAGCAATGTGGAAGAAAGGGTCTATATTATATCATCGAACGCTTAAAAAAGCGAACACTGATTGATCGACCTGATTTAAGTGAAAGCTTACAATCTTGAACTGTCAGATCAGCGATTTTTTTCACAGGGAAAAAAAATCGCTGATCCAAAACACATACACATAACACAAGCACACCAAACAAACAGAAATCCACACACATACACCTAAAATCTGATACCTGACCCTACACTAAACTATGCACACACCACTAACTACCCACTTACCTTAACCCAAACCCTAACCCTAAGGTCTGTCACTATTGCACACTCACCTCACCCGCTCCCTAACCCTAACTCACTTAAATCCACCCTAACCCTCATGTCCACTCAGTCGCACACACACCTAACCCAGGCCCTAACCCTAACTCACCTAAATCACCCTAGCACTCACATCCACACAATCGCACACTTACCTGAATCTGACCGGTAACTTTCCACCATAACACTGAAAATACCGAAGCAACAGAAAGGGACAACCAAATTCTTTCCCTTGGAAAAAATTTGTGTTTCTGCATATTTTGCAGTTTCGCGAAAATAAGTTTGATCAATTAGCATTCACTTTTTTAAGCATTCAAGGATATAATATAAACCTGGAAAAAAGATACCCAGGCAGTTCCAATAGTAGTAGGAGCAATGGATCTTATAAAAAAGAATTTGCAATCGGATTAGATATATTACCAATACATGTAAGTCCATATGAATTGCAGAAGGAGCCATTACTGGGAAATTGCAGGTGCTGCGAAAAGTACTCTTGGCTGCCATCAAAGATTGAAACACCCAGTGACTGCAGTGTGTTGCGTACAGAGAGGCACAGTCATAAAATATCAGGAAGAAATGAGAACAATGTGGAAGAAAGATACCTAGACAGTTCCTATAGCAGAAGGAGCAAGGGGTCTTATAAAAAAGAATCTACAATCATATTTAGATATGTTACCAATCCATGTAACCTATATGAATTGCAAAAGGAGTCATTTCAGATTACACTGTGGGTGCTGGGAAAAGTACTTTTGGCTGACATCAAAGACATCAATGACTGAAACAGTACTAATTTCATGAACTTTAATCATACTTTCACTTAGGAATGGGATCCATTCCCATCATGGTATTAGAAACTCAAAAGGTATGGAGAAATTAAAAAAAGTAGGGGGTCCGAATGGAGAAATGATAAGTCAGCATGTAAAGGAGAGTATTATTGCTTAGACTGAATTCATCCTCAGGTTTTGGTGAGTACCTTCATGAGGTGGACCCTGTTTTTCACAAAATCTCGCCAAGACAACACTGATATATAGACTGTATTTATATAGCATATATCATGTACAGAAGTAGATTAAAATTTAAAAAAGAGAACTGGATGCACAAGACCCAGGATAAAAAAGTGTTCAATCCTGGTAGTCACATTGGTGCCAGGACTGGAAAAGATGACAGTATAGAATCCTCAAAATACAGAAACATTCCTTCAATGGGGCCGGGGCCAGGGCCAGGGAACAGATGGCCTCCTCTGTTGTCAAAGGAAGTAGTAGTCCACAAAAATCACAAAAACAGATAGGCCAATGAAAAGCCATAAAGACTATAAAGTTGACTATTGTGGTTAAGAAAAAAATTATCTGTTGTTACTATTATGCATAAAGCGCAGAATTTCCAGACACAAGAAATACCAAATGATTAAGAGAAAAATTAGAGGAAAGAAAAATACTTCCACAAGAAAATCTGCCAGAAGCTTTAAAAAAATTGTATTCATTAATACAACATATTTGTGAAATACAGTATATAGATCAAGAAATGCTGATCAGTTTGGAAAAAGACGCATCTGAGGAAATGCGAAAATATAAACAACAAAGCCTAGAGTTGTTTGAAAAGTATAAAAAAGAAACATGGACATGAGAAAGAAAGAGATATTTGATATGGTAAATTTATGCAAAGGAGAAAGCCAAATTGATCAATATAAAGAAGGCAGCCCCAAAGATAGTCATAGGTTCAAAGGTAGGTACTAGGCTATTGGCCCTAGGGCCTATATAAGCCTAGCCAAAAGGTACCCTGGCTTTCGCCACCCAAGAAAATTATTTTCCTGTACCACTGTCAAGCAGAGCCACAGAAGTGATCCCTTGGGTGAATTTCCTATCTCTCAGCCAATCATCAAGATTTTTCTTGAAGAGTGCTAATGAGGAGCTTTGTTTGATATAGATAGTTTGTTTCAGAGTATGGGAAGTCTCTGGGACAGGAATCTATCCCTCCAGCATGTTCTGTTTATTGTGGTGACAAGGTTTAGGTCCCTAGAGCATGTAGATTGGAGGGATTGGGATTTCTTGAAGTGGAGCATGTCCAGAACCTCTGGGTATGACATAGCTGTGTGTGTTAGGCAGAGATCACCACTGAGTAGGTGATATGTGATGGAGTAAAGCTGCAGTTTTTTTGAGACGGTCTGCGTAGGGCATCTGTTTGAGGTCAGTAATCCTCTTTGTGAGGTATTTTTGTGGCCTTTCCAGTTCTTGTAGATGTCTTGTGAGGTACATACCAAAAGGGGCGTTGTACTCTATAATGGGTCTAATGAGTGATGGGTAGAGGGAAACAATGACCTCTTTTTTCCTGGATGAGAAACCTTTTGTGATATGGTGTGCTACGTAGAAGGATTTCCTGACTACTGTGGCGATGTGATTATCAAAGGAGAGACTACTGTCCACCTGTGTCCCAAGGTCTCTTATCACACTTTCAGTGTTAAGTAGACTACTGCCTATGTGGTAGTTCATGGGTACAGAGTTTTTACCAAAAGGGATGACAATGCACTTTTTGGCATTGAGCTTGAGGCTATGGCTTTGACACCAAGCATCTGTCTCAGTGAGGCCCTTTTGTAGGATGTCCCCATCTTTTGGAGTTTTGATTATGGCTCCTAGTTTGCAGTCATCTGTGAATTTCATTAGCCAAAGACCTTCTATGTTAGCCTATACTTCAGAGAAGTAGATACCAGACAGGAGTGGACTCAAGACTGAAGCCTGTGCTACTCCACTTGTCACTGGTCTGAAGTTGGATTTGGAGTCTGCTACTTTCACAGTGTGGGTTCTGTCAGTGAGACAGCTGGCAATGCATCTTGTGACATAGGTATTTATACCTAGTTTAGTGAGTTTATGTATAATTCTTGAGTGGGGTATTGTGTCGAAAGCCATGGCAAGATCTAGATAGACTGTGTGAACCACCTTACCCTCATCTGCGACTTTGGTGACCGCTTCAAAGAAGCCTATCAGGTTTAGGAGACATGATCTGCCTTTTACAAACCTGAAGTTGGTGTGGTCCTGAGTTTGGAGATTACCAATGTCATTGTTTATGTTACATGATGATACGTTCCATAGCCTTGCAGACCAGGCTCGTCAGGCTAATGGGGCAGTAGTTTCAGGGGTCCATGGTGGCTCCCCTTTGTGGAGTGGGATAACCATCGCTGTGTGCCATTCAGTGGGCACATAGATTGAGGTGAGGCTATGATTGAACGTGGTACTTAAGTGGGGTGCCAGTTCATTCTGTGGTTCATGTAGAACGCAGCCTGGGATGTTGTCAGGTCCCATAGATGCTGTGTTATTGGCTAAGAGAGTGTGTTTTTTACCTGTGCAACCATGATTACAGGAACATTGCAATCTTCCGGTATAGAGGTGGGCCTTTTAGGGAATGAGAGGGGGTTAAAGTTAGCACTGAACTTATCTGCCAGGATCTTGGCAATATCAGTTGGTGCTGTATATCTAGTGAAATTGTGCTGTAACTCAGAGAAGATCTGAGTGTTGCCATTGAGATTCTTGACATAGCTATAGAATGCTTTGTTCTTGTCTTTAGAGTCAGTGGTGATTTTGTTTTCGTAACTAGCTTTGGAGTATTTTATGAGGGATCTCAGCTTCTTACTGAGGCTGACCAGGGAGTTCCTCCAATCATGGGATTTTACTCTTTTTTGCAACAGTTTCTTTCTTCTGTTGTAGAGTTTGTTTATGGCAGGGGACCACCAGATTGGCTTCCTTTTTTGGAGGATAGCATCTTGGTTCTGTTAGGGATTGCATGATCCAGCACTCGAGTAAGTGCTTATAAAGTGCATTTGTGTTGGAATCAGGAGTCATATCTCTATTGTCCGTCAGCATGGGTGTCGTGAAGTTTGCCACTTCTGTCTTAAGAAGCGTGAAGTTGGCTTTGGAGACATTTTTTACGGTGGTTTCCCTAATCTGGGTGGGGGAGGGATGTGGATGTCTAGGGTGATTAGCTTGTGGTTGGATCTGACCAACAAGGAATTGACCTCTGGTGTGGAGCATCAGTTGCCCATGTTGGTAATAACCAGGTCTAGGATATTGCTGCACCTGGTGGGGGTGTGGATAAGTTGATCCAAGGCATTGGAATTTTTGAATTCCAGAAAATGTTGAGCACAAATGTTGGCACATGAGTAGTTTTCCCAGTTAATGGTGGGGTAGCTGAAATCACCCATTATTAGGGTGTTAGGTTGTACCCTAATATTTTCCAGTGTATCAAGAAATGAGGATTTGAGTTTCTTGAGTGCATGCATTATGTGGCAGATCCTGGCACCTGGCAGGCAGCTGACAGTAACTTTCTTCTTGTTTAGCCTGGTGAGTAGAACACTAGTTTGCCTGACTACAGAGTTGCCTATAACTAGAGTGCTGGGTATGTTGTTATGCCTTATGGGCTGTGGTTGAGTGGCACACTGAGTTTGTTGGCTATGTGTCATTTGGGTTGTGTTGGGGAGTGGAGGTTGCTTGTGTTTCTGCTTTGGAGATCCCTGTTGCTTGGGCAGGTTTTTACTGAGAGACTCCACGAATGTAGGTGTGTGTTTTGTGTTTCTATGTGCGTGTTTTGATGGTGTAGATTTTGAGGGACTACATGATGAGTGTGGTGTGGTGCAAATGTTTACCTTCTCCTCTTGACTGTTTAGTCCAGTCTTGGGTGAAGAGAGCTTTGCTTCCAGTTTGGCTATATAAGTGCATCTCTCATTGGTTGTAGTGTTGGGTGGTAGGAGGAGAGGGTTGTCTGTATACATGAGGCAATTGCTGCATTGCCCAAAGATGCCCAGATTCATCAGGAAGACAGGAGCTGACCGTTATACATGCCAGGATAGGTGTTTATTTGTTAAGTACTAGAAACTGTCTTCCTTTAGACAAGTGAGAAAATTTGAGTGTTGTAGTAATTTGTAGTTTATTAAGTGCTTACAAAGAATTATGAACAGCTGCTGAGCTCAAAGAAACAGACCTGAGTGTTGAAACAAAAAAAAACAGGCTAGTTCTAAGAAAAAAATTAAGATAGAAGGCTTCCCTCCAACACAGAAAAGCTTGGGGGCTCAGAAGCGCACAAACAGTCCTTGACACAGCAAATCTGTATCCAGACTAGACTACTCACAGGAAAGGCAGGAAACAAGATTAGATTTTTTTTAAGTGGAAAGAGAGAAAAGAGGAGCAGCAACTAAGTGGACTGGCCTCCTCAAATGTTGTCCCTGTATTAGACAGAATGAGGTAATAACACTAGACTGGGAGGTCTGTCCCAGATCAAATTGACAGTAAGGGCGGGCAACTGCAAAGCCACCAACTATAAGGACAGCATACAGATAGGGAGGGAGGGCAGGAAACACACTGTAGAAATATTTCTTACAGCCAAAACGCAGCAGAGAGCCTTTAAATGAAAGTTTTAAACAGATAAAGGACCATCTAGAGAAAGCTTTTAACTGCAAACAAGTTATCAGAATCAAACAACCCAAAGAGATGCTTAATAAAAGTGGACAATTTCCAGTTAATACCTCACACACAGTGAGACTAGCTAGAAAACTATGCAGTAGACAAAGTGCTATAAATAACTCAAAAAAATAAGCAAAAAAGGATACTTAATGTTATATTTTATAGATCTGAGTTTGCTCAGTGTCCTTCCTTCAATTAGCTCAGTGTGAAGTGGCAGAAACACTCACAAACTTAACTTCTTAGGTAACAAAAAGTTGAAACCTGAGACAACTTTAAAAAAAGCTCAAATGAACCAATGAGTTGCTTACTCTAAGCTGTTGTCCAGGAGACCCAGTCAGCCAATGACCTTAAACAATCCTCTCTTACTGAAATGCCTAATGGCTTTGGCTAAACCAAGATGTCCTTGAACATGTGCTCAGACACACAGCCTCCACAAACACTAGGTCCAAACACAAGACTGAATATGGAAAATGCTACAAAAATAAACTGTAGAAATGTTTGTCGCAGCTGAAAAGCAGTAGTGAACCTTTAAACAGATAAAGGAGCCTCTAGATAAAGCTTTTGACTGCAAACAAGTTATCAGGATAAAACAACACAAAGAGATGCTTAATAAAAGTGGACAATTTCAAGTTAATACCTCACACACAGTGAAACTAGCTAGAAAAGTATGCAGTAGACAAAGTGCTATAAATAACTTGAAAAAATAAGCAAAAAAAAAGGATACTTAATGTTATATAGTATAGAACCCAGTTTGTTCAGTGTCCTTTCTCCGATTAGCTCAGTGAAAATGGCAGAAACACTCACAAACTTAACTTCTTAGGTAACAGAAAGTTGAAACCTGAGACAACTTTAAAAAAAGCTCAAAAGAACCATTGAGGTGCTTAATTTAAGCTGTAGCCCAGATGACCCAGTCAGCCAATGACCTCAAACAATCCTCTCTCACTGAAATGTCTAATGGCTTTGGCTAAACCAAGATGTCCTTCAACATGTACTCAGACACAAAGCCTCCACAAACACTAGGACCAAACACAAGCCTGAATATGGATAATGCTACAAATATTCACACTACTTAGGTAGAAACAAACTGCAGAAATGTTTCTCACAGCAGAAAAGCAGCAGTGAGCCTTTAAATGAAAGTTTTAAACAGATAAAGGAGCCTCTAGAGAAAGCTTTTAATTGGAAACAAGTCATCAAAAATCAAAAAAATCCAAAGAGATGCTTAATAAAAGTGGACAATTTCCAGATAATACTTCACACACAGTGATACTAGCTAGAAAAGTATGCAGTAAACAAAGTGCTAAAAATAACTCATAAAAATAAGCAAAAGAGGATACTTAATGTTATATATTATAGATCCGAGTTTGCTCAGTGTCCTTCCTTCCATTAGCTCAGTGTGAAATGGCAGAAACACTCACAAACTTAACTTCTTAGGTAACAGAAAGTTGAAACCTGAGACAACTTTAAAAAAAAGCTCAAAAGAACCAGTGAGGTGCTTACTATAAGCTGTAGTCCAGGTGACCCAGTAAGCCAATGACCATAAACAATCCTCTCTCAATGAAATTCCTAATGGCTTTGGCTAAACCAAGATGTCCTTGAACATGTGCTCAGACACACAGCCTCCAAAACACTAGGCCCAAACACACGACTGAATATGGAAAATGCTACAAATATCCACACTACTTAGGTAGAAACAAAATACAGAAATGTTTCTCACAGCAGAAAAGCAGCAGTGAGTGTTTAAATGAAAGTTTTAAACAGATAAAGGACCCTCTAGAGAAAGCTTTTAACTGCAAACAAGTTATCAGAATCAAGCAACCCAAAGAGATGCTTAATAAAAGTGGACAATTTCCAGTTAATACCTCACACACAGTGAAACTAGCTAGAAAAGTATGCAGTAGACAAAGTGCTATACATAACTCAAAAAATAAGCAAAAAAAAGGATACTTAATGTTATATATTATAGATCTGAGTTTGCTCAGTGTCCTTCCTTCAATTAGCTCAGTGTGAAGTGGCAGAAACACTCACAAACTTAACTTCTTAGGTAACAAAAAGTTGAAACCTGAGACAACTTTAAAAAAAGCTCAAAAGAACCAATGAGGTGCTTACTCTAAGCTGTTGTCCAGGTGACCCAGTCAGCCAATGACCTTAAACAATCCTCTCTTACTGAAATGCCTAATGGCTTTGGCTAAACCAAGATGTCCTTGAACATGTGCTCAGACACACAGCCTCCACAAACACTAGGTCCAAACACAAGACTGAATATGGAAAATGCTACAAAAATAAACTGTAGAAATGTTTCTCACAGCTGAAAAGCAGTAGTGAACCTTTAAATGAAAGTTTTAAACAGATAAAGGAGCCTCTAGATAAAGCTTTTGACTGCAAACAAGTTATCAGGATAAAACAACACAAAGAGATGCTTAATAAAAGTGGACAATTTCAAGTTAATACCTCACACACAGTGAAACTAGTTAGAAAAGTATGCAGTAGACAAAGTGCTATAAATAACTTGAAAAAATAAGGGAAAAAAAAGGATACTTAATGTTATATAGTATAGATCCCAGTTTGCTCAGTGTCCTTTCTCCGATTAGCTCAGTGAAAATGGCAGAAACACTCACAAACTTAACTTCTTAGGTAACAGAAAGTTGAAACCTGAGACAACTTTAAAAAAAGCTCAAAAGAACCAATGAGGTGCTTACTCTAAGCTGTAGCCCAGATGACCCAGTCAGCCAATGACCTCAAACAATCCTCTCTCACTGAAATGTCTAATGGCTTTGGCTAAACCAAGATGTCCTTCAGCATGTGCTCAGACACACAGCCTCCACAAACACTAGGACCAAACACAAGCCTGAATATGGATAATGCTACAAATATTCACACTACTTAGGTAGAAACAAACTGCAGAAATGTTTCTCACAGCAGAAAAGCAGCAGTGAGCCTTTAAATGAAAGTTTTAAACAGATAAAGGAGCCTCTAGAGAAAGCTTTTAATTGGAAACAAGTTATCAAAAATAAAAAAATCCAAAGAGATGCTTAATAAAAGTGGAGAATTTCCAGATAATACTTCACACACAGTGATACTAGCTAGAAAAGTATGCAGTAAACAAAGTACTAAAAATAACTCATAAAAATAAGCAAAAGAGGATACTTAATGATATATATTATAGATCCGAGTTTGCTCAGTGTCCTTCCTTCAATTAGCTCAGTGTGAAATGGCAGAAACACTCTCAAACTTAACTTCTTAGGTAACAGAAAGTTGAAACCTGAGACAACTTTAAAAAAAAGCTCAAAAGAACCAGTGAGGTGCTTACTATAAGCTGTAGTCCAGGTGACCCAGTAAGCCAATGACCATAAACAATCCTCTCTCAATGAAATTCCTAATGGCTTTGGCTAAACCAAGATGTCCTTGAACATGTGCTCAGACACACAGCCTCCAAAACACTAGGCCCAAACACACGACTGAATATGGAAAATGCTACAAATATCCACACTACTTAGGTAGAAACAAAATACAGAAATGTTTCTCACAGCAGAAAAGCAGCAGTGAGTGTTTAAATGAAAGTTTTAAACAGATAAAGGACCCTCTAGAGAAAGCTTTTAACTGCAAACAAGTTATCAGAATCAAGCAACCCAAAGAGATGCTTAATAAAAGTGGACAATTTCCAGTTAATACCTCACACACAGTGAAACTAGCTAGAAAAGTATGCAGTAGACAAAGTGCTATAAATAACTCGAAAAAAATAAGCAAAAAAAAACAGGATACTTAATGTTATATATTATAAATCAGAGTTTGCTCAGTGTCCTTCCTTCAATTAGCTAAGTGTCAAGAGAAATACAGGCAAAGGCATCTGGATATGGCAAATTTCATTATAAAAAATAATATCACAAAGAGGGAATGTAGTAAAGAAGATTAGTAAAGTAGAAGTAAAAAAATAGAAGTTGAAGTTATGGAGTGCCTGCCAAGTGAATGATTTGTTGTAGAAGGTCAAACACAGGTTACATCTCAACATGATGAAGTGAGTCCCCAAAGTAAGGAGAAGCAGGAAGATCAGGAAACATATGAAGAAGAAATATGACGAGGGAAAGAAAAAGAGATTTTAATATGGTATAATATTTATGCAAAGGAGAAAGCAAAACTAACCAATACAAAAAGAGCAGCACCAAAGATATTTGAAGAGAAATACAAGCAAAGGAATCCACACATGGAAAACTTTACAATACAAAAAATAAGAAGACAAAGTGGAAAAGTAGAAGAGGAGATTAGTAATGGAGAAGTTAAAGAAATAGAAACTGAGGTTATGGAGTACTTGTAAAGTGAATGATTCAGTGTAGAAAATCTAATTCAGAAAGCAGCACAACAGGCTAGAGCAATGGACATCCAAATTAAGAGGAAACCAGTGGAACATCAAGCAATTGGTCAGGTGCCATATGTAGATATTTTGGAGCCTTCCCACATGAAACCAGTATAAACATTCACTTGAAGCTGGACAGCAAGGGAAGGAACAGGAAACTGTGGAAACTCTGTTGCAGTCAATGTTGAGGAGTGATAGGCCAGTGAGTTCTGCTATGACAGATAAACGGACAGCACAAGATGAAATTGAAGAGAATGTGCCACAGGAAGATGCTATAGAACTTTCTATAAAATGCCTGCAGGAAGTGGGAAACAAAAAATGTGCCCTCAGTTTAGAAGAAAATGAGCTAAGAGAAGAGTTGTTTGATTTAATAGACATAGATAGACAGATTAAGATCAATGAAAGAAATAGACTGAAGAAGGTCAATAAAACCCAAATAGTCAGAAGTTTGATAAAACAAATGAACACAGTAATTAGTACTTTCCCTAGAGATTCATGTGATATAACAGAAGTAAACAGGATATATTACTGTGCAGCTAGATTAACAACTGATAAAGTTCTACCTCAAGAATACAGGGCACTGAGGGAAAGGATGGGGAGACATCAAATATCATCATGGAAGTATTAAGTAGCAAAAACTATAAAGCAATTAAGACAAGAAATGTCATTGTTAGAAGAATATAGAAGAGGGAACAGATCAACAAAAATACTAAGAAAGATAGATGTGATAAAAGCAATGTACAGTATTAGAACAGACCAGGATCTATCATGCACTATCGCAAATGACAAACTAAAATCTCAGCATAGGTGGAAAACTTGGGAGATGCACAGATAAATATAAAGGAAAAGTACAAAATAAGCAATTTATTGATGACTGAAAAAAGTTTCATAGAGAATAGGGAAGCAAGGTAAAAGGAATTGAAAGACCGCTAAAAAAAGAAGAAAATACGTTTTTGAGAAGTACCTATGAAGATCCTGTGGAACATAACAAAGATCATAAATGGATAGAAGAAGTAAAAGAAAGCATAAGAAGTTTAAAGGTAAAGGATATGAAATGGGATCAAGTAACAGCCAGAGATATAGAAACAAAGTTAAGAAAAGCCTCTAATTGGAAAAACCACAGGCGCAGTGCAGTACCTAACTTTTGGTTAAAAGTATTAACATCTTTCCATGAAGATTTAGCCAAGAGTAAAAACTATTTATATGCACACCCTGAACAGACACCAGCCTGGCTAATAACAGGAAAAACAATGCTCCTACTTAAGAGCGAATCTGCAAGCTACCCTAAAAACTATAGACCGATAACTTGTCTTCTGATGACGTATAAACTATACATGGGAATTAATACAAAGTTTATAGTCATTTAGCAGTAGAATAAAAGGGCAAAAAAAGTAAGTCATATGGAACAAAGGATCATTTGTTGTTAAATAAAGTCATAGTGGAGATCTGTAAAAGGGAAAGAATCTAAGTATGGCATGAACTGACTACAAAAAAGCATTCAACAGTATCCCACATATATGGATAAAAGAGTGCATAAAATGTATAAGAAACACCCTACACTGATTGACTAAATTACAGTGGCTATGAAACAGTGGCAGACCACTTGCAATTAAGCCATGATAAAGGACAAATTATTATCCCAGTGATAAAAATTCAAAGGGGGATATTCAAGTGTGACTGTCTGTCAGCGCTGCTATTCTGCCTTGCCCTTAACCCATTAAGCTGTCTACTTAACAGCTTAGGCCATGGCTACAGTTTGGCTCCTAGAAAACAACAAAGAGTAAAGGCTTCTCATCTTCTCTTTCTTGATGATTTAAAACCGTATAGTTCATCAGATGAGGAACTGAAAGCACAACTGCAAGTTGTCAACATTTTTTCAGATAATATAAGAATGTCATTTGGTCTTGATAAATGTGCAAAAGCAACCTTTAAAGCAGAAAAACTGCAGCACAAGGAAAACTTTATTCTGGGACAAGAATGTGATATAAAAGAACTTGAGCAAGAGGGAGTGTATAAATATTTGGGAATTGATGAATGATCAACATTAAAACATGAAGAAATGTGAATAAAACTTGGTAAGGAATACTTTAGAAGACTTAAATTAATCCTGAAAACAGCATTGACATCTAGTAACAAAATTCAAACTATAAACCACTTTGCTCTTCCTGTCCTAACTTACAGTTTTGGAGTGACTGACCCCAAAACATGTTGGATAGAGTTGATAGAAAACAGGAAGGATGGTTCATGCTCACCAAATGATTTATAAAAATCAGTGCATACCAAGATTATTTATTTCCTGTTCCGAAGGAGGGATGGGCCTCCTTAAAAGTGATTACATGTATAGATCTGCAATAGTTGGACTCCACACATATCTGCTGACCTCACAAGACCCAAATGTCGTAAAAGTTTTGAAACATGAAGAATCTAAATCTAAGATGACTTATCTGCTTAATCTAGCACAAGCATATCAGAGTCAAGCAGGAATGCAATCAAACCAGAAGTAAATAAAAATCAGGCAGCAACTGAATGTGCCAAAAAACAAAAGAAAGAATATAAGGTGAAGGACCAAATGAGAAGGCAAGAAATGTAGAAAATACATAAATATAGTTGCAAGTATAGAAAACTTCTGAAAGAACCTTATATGTTGATCAGGAACAAACACAGGAATGGTTAAGGAGAGGCAAATACAAATGAAGAGATGAAAGGTTAAAATTGGCAGCCCAAGATAGTGGGCTGCATACACATTGGTTTACAAAGACCATTGAACATGTGCGAGAAACAGACAAATGTGGGATTTGTAAAACTGAATTGGAAACAGTCACACACCTCATTGCTGGTTGTGGCATACTAATGGCGAAGGACTGTATACTGAAAGGCACTATAATGTGGCAAGATTGTTACACTGGGGATTGTGCAAAGATTATGGTATTGCAGTGGCTGAAAAATACTGGAATCATGAGCCATGAAGCATCATAGAAAATTATGAAGTTTACATTACATGGGATCATCCATTACCAACAGTTCAAAAGATTGATGCTAGAAAACTGGATATAGTGGTCCATGAAAATAAGAAAAGTAGCATTTATCATTGAAATTGCCACACCCAGTGACTACAGTGTCTTGTGTACATTGAGACACAAAGTCATAAAATATCGGGATTGGCAGGCAGACATGAGAACAATGTGGAAGAAAAATACCCAGACAGTCCCAATAGTAGTAGGAGCAATGGATCTTATAAAAAAAAAATCTGGAATTGGATTTAGATATGTTACCAATACATGCAAGTCCATACGAATTGCAGAAGAAGCCATTACTGGGCAAATTGCGGGTTCTGAAAAAAGTACTCCTGGCTGCCATCAACGATTGAAGCTATACTAATTTCATGAACTTTAATTGCACTTTGGCTTAGGAATGGGGTCCATTCCCATCATGGTATTAAAAAGAACCTCATGTTGATCAGGAACAAACACAGGAATGGTTAAGGAGAGGCAAATTCATATGAAGAGATGAATGGTTAATATTGGCGGCCCAAGATAGTGGGCTGCATACACGTTGGTTTACAAAGTCCATTGAACATGTGCAAGAAACAGACAAATGTGGGTTTTGTAAAACTGAATTGGAAACAGTCACACACCTCATTGCTGGTTGTGACATACTAATGGCAGAAAGACTGTATACTGAAAGACACAATAATGTGGCAAGATTGTTACACTGGGGATTGTGCAAAGAGTATGATATTGAAGTGGGTGAAAAACACTGGAATCATGAGCCATGAAACATCATAGAAAATGCTTACATGGGATCATCCATTACTAACAGTTCAAAAGACAGATGCTAGAAAACTGGATATAGTGGTCCATGAAAATAAGACAAAAGTAGAATTGATCATTGAAATTACCACACCCAGTGACTGTAGTGTCTTGTGTACATTGAGACACAAAGTCATAAAATATCGGGATCGGCAGGCAGACATGAGAGCAATGTGGAAGAAAGATACCCAGGCAGTCCCAGTAGTAGTAGGATAAGGATACCCAGGCAGTCCCAGTAGTAATAGGAGCAATGGATCTTATAAAAAAAGAATCTGCAATCATATTTAGATATGTTATCAATACATGTTAATCCATACAAATTGCAGAAAGAGCCATTATTGGACAAATTGCGGGTGCTGCGAAAAGTACTCTTGGTTGCCATCAAAGATTGAAACAATACTAATTTCATGATTTTTAATTGTAATTTGACTTAGGAATGGGGTCCATTTCCATCATGGTATTAGAAACCCAAAAGATTTGGAGAAATTAAAAAAGTAGTGTGGTCAAACAGGATGACATGCAGGAGTTCCTCATGTGAAGATCAAGATAGACAAAATCCTGTACCATAACCTAACTAGCTAGGTATAGGTCACCCTTCATGTCCCAAAAAGATCACAATGCATACTTGGACCTACTGAAGACACTTTCCATCCAACCTAGCATCCTACACATGAGAGATTTTAATTATCCCTGTATGTACTGGGAATCATACACGGCCTCAGATCTACAGGCACACAGATTCCTGGTCTTCAAAATGCAAACACCATTGACCAAATTGTGAATACACCCACTAGAGGTGTCAACATACTGAACCTCTTGCTTACAAATAGGGGAGAATGCTGCACCCCCCAATGTCTCATCCTCCCTGGTATGGTCCAACCATAAAGCCGTCTCCTTCAAAATCAAAACCAACTCCATAAACTTATTAAAAGCAATAACAATTAGGAACTATTCCAAAGCAAATTACTTTTTATTAAGCAAAGGTGTGTCAAAATTAATTGTCTCTGCAAACCCACAGAACACAGTAGCTTATGCTGAATTGCTCTCAGAAACTATGCACAACCATGTCAATAGCTGCATAGAGGCTGCTGTACCTACCAGAAGTAAGCCCAGGATTAGCCCGAGAAACAAACCACCCTGGTGGCATCCCAAACTGAACAGACTATACAACAAAAGGAAAAAAAATATGGCAAAAATCAGGAAGGGTGAGTTCCAAGAAAAAAAACTATTCCTCAAAGTAAATAGACATATAAGTTTAATAATTAGGTCAACTAAAGCCAACTTTGAGGTTAAGATAGTCTCTTTTACAGCTCTGTCAGAAACCTCAAGGGCATAACACAACAATGTGCTGAACTGGTGATTAATGATATCACATTCACCAAGCCTGGCGATATAGTGAACCTGTTAGCAGACAAATTAATTTCCAACTTTACCCCCCCCTTCACCTCCAACATTCCCCCCAAATATATCCTCAAACATAACTCTTCAAAGTATAACTAGTGAGAGTTCCCTGGATGCATTAATTAAACCCAAGGACATGGCCTCAGTGGGCTAAGATAATATCCCACGATGCCTGCTGAATAGTCTAGAATATGACTTATCAGGACCCCTGACATCATTATTTAACTATAGTCTTAAAATAGGCTTTGTGCCACATGAATGGAAGATTGCAATGGTCATCCACCTTCATAAGGGAGGATCTTCAACAGATCTTGGAAACTAGTGACCCATTAGTCTGACTAGTCTTATTTGCAATGCCATGGAAAGAATTATCATGGACATTATCAATAAGGACATAGGAGACCTCCAGACACAGGATCAGTCCCAGTTTGGCTTTTTCAAAGGAGGATCATGCCTACTGAACCTGATGGATGTCTTTGAAAAGATCACTAAGACAATGGATGAATGGAAAATGGTGCATACTGCCAAGTTAGATCTGGATAAAACATTTGATGCAATACTTCACTTGGGCGTACCATACTTTCAGAACTAGGCATAAACCCCTTTATAACATGCTGGATAGCTAGCTGGCTCACTGGTAGGACCCAGGAAGCTAGAATCAGTGAGACCACCTCCACAAAGAGGCTGGTCACCAGTGGAGTCCCCCAAAGCTCTGTGCTGGGCCCAACCCTCTTTGACATCTACTTCTCAGATGTCAAAGCCAATATGAAAGGCCTTTGGCTAACCAGGTTCGCAGATGACTGCAAACCAGAACTAGTCATTGAATTCCCCCAAGATGAGAACATCCTTCAGGAAGGTCTAATACAGACAAACAATTGCACCAAAGGTATGGCTTAAAACTAAAATACCAAGAAAAATGCATTCTAGTACCTTTAGGGAAGTCTGCCACCCTGGATAATGACATCATCAATAAATCACCCTTAAAACCTGATTCACTAGTCAGGGATCTGGAAACTCATGTAGATAGTAACCTAGCATTCAACCAGTATGTGTCTAAGTTAGAAAGAAAAAACTCTTCTACATTTCTCATCTTATAAGCAAGTGCATGGCATCTAGGTCCAGAGAGGTCATCATACAACTATACCCAGCCCTCATTAGACCCATCATACAGTATAATGTCCCCTTCGGTATGTACCTGACCAGACATGTGCAGCAACTAGAGCATCCAAAAAGGTTCCTTACAAAAGGAATACAGGGAGTAATCACAAGGGCTTACACTGATTGCCTCAGACTCTGTATCTTTACTCAGTATCATACAGTATCATACAGACTTATGAGAGGTGGTCTTTACCTGGCATACAAGGCATCCCTGGACCCTGTTTTGATGAACCCTTTGCACATCTACAAAACAAATAGCATCAGAATTTTACTAGATTAGGAGACCTAAAATTTGCTTGTGACATAAATACAACATGTTGGAGAGACAGATACATTTCTCAGAGAATTATCACTCTCTGGAACAGGCTCCCCATCAACATACAGTAACATTTCTTCCTATCCCTATTTAAGCACAATTTTGACTGAAGGATCATACCTCCCAACCGTCCTGAATTACTCATTTTTTACTGAGTTTTGGGGTCCAAATGATGGGGTGCCACGATTCCTGAGTGGCACCCCTTCATTTCTGATTTTTTTTCCACTTTATTTTACATTTCCGCATTGTTTTGTCTGACGTCATCACGTGCGCGATAACGTCAGCACCATTGGCCTATCAGCCTATCGGAATTAAGCTCTGCACACATTTCCGGTTGGATGCTCGAGGGCTGTTCATATTCTGCAAGCATGCGGGAACAGTTATCGTCAGAAAACATAATTTTGGATTTATTCAAATGTTGCAAGCAGAAAGTGTTTTGGTCTTTTATTTGGATATCTGGTAAGGGTGTGTGTGTGTGTGTGTGTGTGTGTGTGTGTGTGTGTGTGTGTGTGTGTGTGTGTGTGTGTGTGTGTGTGTGTGTGTGTGTGTGGCTGAACTTCTAACTGCATTTTATTTAAAACACTTTGGTTACTTTATTTACTTGTCCTGCAGGCACTTATTTAATGAAACGTTCGTGCTTATTAACTGTTCAGGTCATGTAATGGCTCCTTCTGTGTGTGGAACTAACCAGGTCATCTAAATTACTTTATTTACTTTGGATTCATGTGTTGCAGGCACTTATTTAATGCAACCTTTGTGTTTATTAACTGTGGTACTGCTGAACTTCTACCGGGTCAATCTGCAGGCACAGCACTTCTTAAATGAAATGTTCATTCATCATTCATGTAGGGTCTGTGAGTGGTTTACTTATTTACATAGGTCAGGTCATCTAATGGCTCGATTCATGTTACACTTTGTACTTAGTTTGTGTTCATGTACTTTATTGAAGGCTCTGTGTGTAAACTGCATTGTTCAATACATTGGCTGTCATGTTTACTTATAGCTGCTAAGGGTGTGTGTGGTTCATTTTACTTAACAGCTGAACTTGAAGGCTCTGTCTGTGTACGGTTTACATCTTCTACCTGCACCAGGTCAACATTTACACAGCCTCTGGTTTTATTAAGTGTGTGTGTGTGTGTGTGTGTGTGTGTGTGTGTGTGTGTGTGTGTGTGTGTGTGTGTGTGTGTGTGTGAGTGTGCGCGTGTGTGAGAAAATGCCCCAATCTAGTACATCTGGTGGCTAGAGGTACTCAGGCTCAAACTCTGTATTTTGGGTACAGGGTAAAAAAGCCTAAAGTCCCTAGCCACCACCACTTGTGAATTTATGCCTCATTTTTTATCTGTTCCTCATAAAGTCTGTGGTTTTCAGGATTTTTGTGGCAATCACTGAAGGAATGAATTCACTAAGTAATGACAGGCATTTGAATTTCAGACTTCATATTCTTCAGAAAATAAATGGTAACACAAAACCTTTTATTCTAGCAATTTTCTAAGTTTATAAGACAAATTTGTCCCTATTTTGGGGCTGCGTTCCCTCGTTATTGGCATGGTACAGTTTTTTTTGTGCTAAGACATTGAGAACTATGGTGTGTAGTGAGAACTGAATTCTGTATTCCCCCATTATTGGCTTTGTGCAGGTTTTTTGTGCTAAGAGGTTGAGAACTTTGGTGACAAGTGAGAACTGAATTCACTAAATGATAGCCATTTAAGTTTCAGTCTTCCTATCTTTCAGGAAACTGCTGATTTGGCACAGTGGTATGTTTTTCTGACTGTAGTGCACAGGGTCCTGGGTTCAAGACTTGGCAGTGAAATGCATCATGGTAACATAACATTTTATTCTAGCAACTTTCCAAAATGTTTGTCGCCCCCCACCCAAAAAAAATGAAATTGAAAATAAGTGCAAGAAGCTGTGAAAGATGTCTATGGCTTACACTACTGTCATTCTATTTTATATATAGATATAGATATATATTGTGTGGGTGTGGAAGTAGACTTTTATGATGGAAATGTTCTGAATTGAGCAGTTTTGTCATTATTGGTTCATGCATTTTGTTTCATTGCCTACTGGAAACATGTTCAAACAATACATTTAAAATGTGCTCTATCTATCAAGTGTGTTGTACAAGGAATATAATTTAATAAAGTCAGGAAGGTGTATCAAAGAACAAATGCATGTTTCTTGTTTTGTGTGCAAGGGACCAAAAATTTGAAAACAGCCCAAGGTAATCTTTATCCACCACTGGCCATGCATTTTCTTTGGATGTGGTGTGGGTTTCAATGCTGTTTCAATTAATGTGAGTTTCAAGGGCAGAGAAGTTTTAATGCCAAGTCTGTTTTCACTGTGAGACAGTATTGCTTTGTTTAGCAGATTTCTATTAGTGTATGTGCAT
Organism: Protopterus annectens; assembly: GCF_019279795.1. NCBI lineage: Eukaryota > Metazoa > Chordata > Ceratodontiformes > Protopteridae > Protopterus > Protopterus annectens. Next base: position 1,444,724,256 of record NC_056731.1, read on the forward strand.
TGTACTATAAAATGTAAAAATAAAATCCAAATCATTGTAGAAGTAAAGCAGTATGAAGGCACACATTAGTGTTTATGGTAAATGAGGTAAAATAGCCAGGTAATGGGACATTGGAATGGCTGCAGGGGGACTCTGGTGCCATATTTTGGTTGTCTGATCTTCAGTTTGCATTTGAAAGTTGGTATCCCACAATTCCACTGGAGTGGACGTGGTTGCATAATTATGTATGCAAATTTGATGTTAATCGCATACAGATTTGTACCTATTTTTCATGGGCCTTGTCCAGATTTTTGATGTTTCCAGGTTGAGAAGTATGCAAAGGATGGGTAATCAGAAATTCACCCAGGTCTGCCTCCTACGTCTCAGATGGACAAAAGCATTTAGTAAATCACACCTACGTAAATCAAATTTGTGAGTCCCATTTTGCATATCTCTCAACCTCTTAGTGCAATAAATTGGGACAGAACCTAAAATAATGGGGAGTTCTAAGCAGATACAGGTTTTAAATATTAATTTTATAAATGTAGGAAGTTGTTAGAATAACGATGTTTGCGTTAACATGCATTTTCAGAAGGATATGAAGTTACAAACCCAAATGTATGCCATTATTTAGTGATTTCAATCATCTGTGATTTGTCAGAAAACCACAGTTTTTATGAGGAGCAGACCAAAAACATGAAACAAACTTCTGAACATTCTTCAAATATCTGGACAGTTGAGAAGAATGCATTTGTGTTCCACGGCTAGATTTATAACGGCTGTAGTGATTGCTAGTCTAGTATACACCTATGAACGTATGAACAAAATAATCATTTAAGCTGGGTTATAGGGTGAAATCTGTTGGCTGTAGTGATCTCTGTACTACCCCTGTACAGTCTGTTTGTACATAGTTGAGGAACATTCATGAGCCCTTTTTACTTTCCTTTCTGAAGGGATTTTGACTGGAGTACCTGCGCATGAATGATTCTTCCTCTCTGTGTCCCCTAAGTGTGGTTGAATGAAAATAAGAGCTGATGTGTCTGGTGCTATTGACAAGCAAGGGCTTCCCTTACTATGCATTGTAAAAATATTTCAACTTCAGAAGGATACCCCATTTATTCTGAACACATGCAGGAGAGTTGAAAACTCTAGACAAACCTGAAATTCTATTTCTTTAAACCTTCTGGGGATAGAGCTACATGGTTTACTTGTACTGAATAAAGTGGCTCTATAGACTGGCATGAAATGCAACATTACTACACAGCACCTATTTCTCTTAATTTTTATGACATCTCTATCCTCTCTGTGTCTGTAATTGAGAAACTTTATACAAAATGTGTTGGGAGATTTGTTTTAGATCTTGTGTGGACATAGTGGGTGTCAATCTAGACATGGTATAGTCTTTCAGGTGTGACTGCAGTTCTTTCTCTATAAGAAGGCCAAGGGTTTCACTCGTTCTCAACCCTCTTACAGACTAATCACCTGCATACTATTGGGGTGACCACTATTCTCCTCTTCATCTATTTTAATGCTAAATGTTAATGTCTCTTGGGGGAACTTGTGATCTTCTGTCTTAACAAATCTCATATAATGTCAGACTTATGTTCTTCGAGAGCTTACTGCTATTGCACCAGTCACTGATAAATATTACATAGATGCTGCTTGGTTTGCTCCCGGAAAGACTTTACAAAGCAGTAGGAGATATTGCATGGAGGGGTCAACGCTGTTGATATCGTCTTGTGCAGTTCCCATGACACTGCTCTTTCCTGCCACACTGATAGGAAGAAAATACAAAATTAGACAGACATCTTGCTCTGTACATATTCTTCAGCATGCCTCCATGGATGGTGTCTTTTTCATAAATGCTCCATGCATTTTATTAAGCTTTGATTCTAGTGCCTATAAGCCATCTATACGTTCTGCTGATACATAAATCTATATTAACCTGGCAAACAGTCATATAAAACTGCACCTAGTGACACTAATTTATATGTGATGGCCAGAGGATGCTGGTTACATGATCTTTGCTGCTGACTACCAGTTATATGCTAGAGGAATTTGGCCTTAAGACTTTGTGAGTGGGCACAGTTAGCAGTACCTGTCCAAACCAAAATGCTTCACATTGAGCAGCTGCAGGGTACAGTTACAATCACTGGCTGTCCAGAATCTTATCTAAAACTTTTTCAAGATTATTTTGCACAGACACACACACACACACACACACACACACACACACACACACACACACACACACACACACACACACACACACACACACACACACACACACACACACACACGCACACACACACATATCTTTCCTATACCCAGTACAAACAGTAAACACTTTCACAGCAATACGATGGTATCAGACAGATATGTTTGGCAGAGTAAGATCACAATTAATGTCGACTTATAAAATAAGCCATCCACTCACTATGTGCAATTTTAGGAATAGTTTTAAACAGTCTCTTTTAAAAAGGCTGAAAAGGAAGAGATCAATAGGTCAGATGTTATCAGAACTACATAAATATAATTTTACTAATAAATAAACTAGTAGCTACATTTGTTTAAATTAAATTAACAAAACCTTTACTTCAAAAGTAAAATTAAACAACGTGCTTTGTAAATTAAGTATGCAAGCAGCTGTAGAGTTTTGCAATGAAGTACAAAACAATTGGGTTTTAACAAGAAGATAACATACATCTGTCTAGCAGTTTATCTGGTCCAATCAATAAAAGTAGCTAAAGATTTTACAAAACTCTGTCTACCTTAGATGAGTAAGTCCAAGCTGAGTTGCACAGCTAACAGGCAGTGAATTCTGAATTGAGTGTCTGTCCAAGAGATGCAGTTCACTGTACATTCTTTAAAAGGAAGAAAAATAAAATGAACTGCTGCTGTCTGCATCAAGTCTCAAATTCTGCATTTCTTGTTTGGCTTTAATTCTGAATACAGAGGTCACTCTTTCCAAAGATACATAGCTGTTATGGTGAGTGATTTAGTCTGAATAAAGTATTTCATCATTGGACCTGTGGTAATATAGTAACATTTAATTAAACACTGAGCTTGGGCACTACAGATGGATGGATGCTTATTTGCAAAAGCAGTTTTGCTTTTTAACAGCTCTCTTCATTTCCACTGTAAACAATTACATATTCTGTATAGGTCACATTTCTTATATTTTATATGCATTGCTGAAAGTGCCACTAAAATAATAGTTTTAAAGGAAGAATTTCAGTGTTGGAGCAAATAGTCTTTACTTTCTCCTTCTCAGTCCACTGGGTGCCAAACTTTTCCAGCCATTATCTGTCTCATAGGCACATACCAATACGTGTACCCTGTGGATTACATATGCTTGTTAGTGTGCATGCATTGCTGTCTGTGGCTCTCCCTTTATGTCTGTCTGTATGTTAGTCCTCTCCCTCAGAAGTTTGTTAGCTGCTTGTCCCTTATTGTGTTGTGACCATTCTATCCATCCTATACAAATTGCAGTAGAGGCCATTTTGTCATGACACTACTTCCTGTAGCAGCATATTAGATGGTGTAGTCCTTGTTACCCCACATGTGCATTGCTATGTCTCACCAGCTGTACAGGGGGTCATCATATCCCATATTATTTGTGCTGCCTTTTGTGCACATTGCCCCTGCTGAGCATCCCTCCACAGCTAGACATGACAATGTCATGTCATTGCACTCTGTAGTCATACCCACACACACCATGTCCTATATGTTCTGATTTCTTCCATCCACCCTGGATATTGAGTGTAGTGCAAGGGTACATTATCAGATGTCTTGTCTTCCATCAATATGCCCATCTCAAAGTCCAGTATATCATACAAGTAAACACTAGATTCTACTGTTGCTTGTCTTAGCATGATCTCTTACACTGGTGTCTACACTTTATGTCATGCTAATACAGATTTCTTAATGTGGGGGTTATGAAAAAAAGGTAATTTAATGCAGCTGTCTCTGAATCTCTGTCTTAATGCAGCATCTTATCAACACTAACCAGTGCTTACCTGCATGTACCTGCTCATCCCAGGTCAAAGGTACATGTGAATACTATGCTTGTGCACATTAACTGTGAGGTTTGTAGCATTATAACACCTCACTGCTGCACTACAAAGTGTATTATGTGAAGCTGGGAAGTGCATTTGTACACAAGTAGTTACATTTTGCTCATTGAGTGGACATGACAGAGTAGGCATAGCTTCTTCATGTGTTGGAACAGCATAGCTCCTGTCTGGTATCAAAGCAGAGCATGATTTTCTTGTTTGTGCTCCAAAGGAACATTCAGGAGCACTTGTTAGGCTAGCACAACAGCCCTTTGTACAATATGAAACCCTGGCCCTAGCTTGCCAGGATGGTAAGTGATGCAACTAGCATCACCAATTCTTTTCAGCAGTGCAAGCATTGTTACAGCAATCTGCCATTGGGATGCAGAGGATAGAGAGGCAAATTAATGTGTTCACCATTGTGTTCAGTGCTGCCTTCTTTGTCTCACAGTGGAGAAGTAGCATCTTGATAATATTGAAGGATGTTGCAGGATGGAAAAGTGCCTTTCCTAGCAATGGGAAACATATGATACATGCTCTTCTGTACTGTACAGCTGCATTGTTATGTGAAGCATATGTGTGTATTGATGTGTTCTCTTTTTGTTTTCTCTTTCCAGCATACCTCTCAACCTCTTAGAATAAGAAATCTGGACAAAGCCATAAAAAAGTGGTATAAATAGAGACAATTTTGAAACATTGCTCGTACAAACTTAGAAAGTTGATAGAATAACAGGTTTTGCATTAGCATAAATTTTCAGAAGGATATGAAGTCTAAAACTCAGATGTCTGACATTATTTTCTAACTTCAATCTTTAATGATTTCCCACTAATTTGCCAGAAAATCACAATTTTATGAAAAACGGACCAAAAATATAAGGCAAACATCTGGACATTCTGCGAAAATCTGTACAGTTGAGATGTATGCTTTGCAGGTGTGTGTGTGGTGGCAGATAAATGGTTGTGGCCACCTCACACTGCGACAATCAATTCTTGTGTTGCTGGATCACCAGTGGTTGGCAAGCCTACCTCCAAGCAGGTCTTCCTGCAGAAATGTATCTAAGGGATTCATCTGTGGCCTTTATGACCAATACTCAGGAGGGGAAGAATACCCATCTTCTGATAGTGGCCCTGTGTGGTCTTCTGTGGTCCCTCATTAATTACTGTGGAAGCTAACATCATTTGAGATGCATTGCTAGCTAGAAGAGTGACACATCACCTTGGAGTGTCTCCTATTATGGCTGGACAAATCTTATAATTGTCAGGTCCCAGCCATTGGGATACAAGAGGCATAGTCTGTACATAATGTCATCCATGGAGGTGACTGATGTCCATGTGGACTGGCCTCTAGTATTCAGCAGGTACTCTGTGTTATCCTCCATAAGAGTATTTCACTGTCTTAAATATCAGTCCCCAAACCTTGTTTGTTGTCCAGTTCTCCCCATCACCAAATACCTAGCCTTTCTCTGTCTGGGTATAAATACTGTTGTCACCACATTTTGTTTTACTATCAACGCTATATGTCTCTGTCAGCATTTTCTGTTTGTTTGTTTGTCTGCCCTTGTAACCTTCCTTCCTTTCTCTCTTTGTCAATTTCAGCACCATTCATCAATACCTTCTCAGCTAGCATTCATTATTTTATATGGAAAATTGACACCTTTTCCTACAGAAAGCTATTTGCCCTTCTCCTTCCTACCTATAATTACTAATGTAGACCCTTGTGTGTTCTCCTATGCTTATTTTTCCCTTTTCTAACTGTCATATATTCCCCTTGCCTCTGAGCTTACATGATGAACTGGGTTAGTACTTTGCTGTGCTGGCCATAACTGGGTTGCCTGGCACTACTTGTTTGACAATGATGTGGTGTTACATTCTGTGCATGACAGTATAAGGCAGTGAGCATGCTTGTTCAAGCTTGCCTATTTTTTCTGTGAAGACAGTCACTCTGATCACGCTTGCTTCCATGACTCCTCCACTTATCCCACTTAATGCTATTCCCTATAATGTGGATCCACTACTTTATTATGTGTTCCTTTACTCAGCGGACCAGTACTATATAAGCCTATGTAAGCCCTGATAACATATCTGGACAACCATAGGCCTTGTTGGTAGTATATAAACCTATGTAAGCCCCGATAACATATCTGGGCAACCATAGGCCATGTTGGTAGTATATAAGCCTATGTAAGCCCTGATAACATATCTGGACAACCATAGGCTATGTTGGTACTATATAAGCCTATGTAAGCACTGATAACATATCTGGACAACCATAGGCCATACTGGGTACTATATAAGCCTATGTAAGCCCTGATAATATATCTGGACAACCATAGGCCAAGTTGATAGTATATACACCTATATAAGCTCAGATAACATATCTGGACAACCATATGCCATGTTGTACTGTTGGATTCTCTCCAGTCCTTGGAAAGTATATATTCTCATTCATATTTTGAGGAACTGGCATAAGACACATGAGGTTGATGCCTATGAAACTTTTATTGTGCCCTTTGTAGGTAACTGAAAGATCCCTGTTTGTAGGATGGCTAAAGCAACACATAGCTTAATATCTCTGGGATGGACATTCCATGGTTGTCCCTTTATTCTGCATGTGGGTGACACAGTTCAACAAAATCCTGTATGGTACCCCACAGTCCATGATCTGCTGCTCAGCCAAGTGGTATTATGTTTAGTTCTATCTTTCCCATCTGCATTGGTGAAGAAGGCTGCAGCAGACATTATCATGAGTACTGATTCTGACATCAGCCACTATCACTTGTTGCTTTACCTGCTGCTATTGCCAACACTCTAACATCCTGCACACTGGCATTTCCTGGCATTCAGAACAGGTGAGACCATGGCACAGCATACCTGTTGTATATCTCTCTAACTCACTTCACCATGATTAATACTATGATTTGCATAATTGCTGTCCTTCATTTGCATCTGGATCCCCATTTCTATACCATTATGTTATCATATGCATCTCCTGCATACTGCACTATTTCTACCATAATGTTGCCATGAGCTTGTATCTCTGAATCATCTTTCCCATGCATGAAACCACTTTCCATGCTACTTTGTGCAATACTGTCCATTGTTTGTGAATGCTGTCCTTCATTTATTTAGTCAATGTGCCCAAAGAATTATGGTTCTAAAAGTCCTTTGTGTTGAAGCAGTGACAACATATTTTTATAATATTGTATGATAATTACTGTGTTTGGCTGTATATTATCTGTTATGGTAGTAGTAAGTAGCATTGTTTGATGTGTCTTTCTCCTTTGATGTTGATTTTCATTTTGATATGTTCCCATCCCTTGTGTGATCTTTTGGCAACTTATTTGTGGGTCAGTAAATTCATGGGCTTTAGTTACTACTGGTTTCTGTGAAGCCCAATCTGTTGCACATAAATCAACTTGTACAGACTGTGTGTCACTTGTGACAGTGCCTATATATAGGAAACATTTATATTATTTGGGATTTAAATATTATATGACTGTGGAGAGAGCTTAATTGGATTCCAAATGTTATATAGGTACAAGGTCATAGAAGGAACAGTAATCAACCTTTTAGTGTGAAAGAACATTTTAACCAATATGAACAGGAAGGACAGAAGAGCAAAAGAGGCACACTGTGGCTTTGACAGTATATAAGAAGTGGTAGGCAGTCCAGCAATGTTAGCAGTTAAAGGAATTTGTGACGGAATAAATCTCAAGGAGGAGGTGGAGCATAGCTATGAATGAGAAATGTGGTAGGGGACAATATGTTTTGTGTATAATTTAATCATATATAAAAAGTTAGTGCAACTGACTAAAACAGGTAAAGGGTTTATTCGTAGATAAAATTCAATGACACTAACAATAAATAAATAAAAATAAAAAGGTATGTGCACATGAGGCAAGACATACAAGTTGTCCAATACTGTCTAAAGGATTTGGACTCAATATAATCACTATCATGTGTAATTTTATAGAAAGGTAACAATTCAGTTACATTTTATTACAATTAAGTTTCATATTGTGTATTCTGTACAGATGGAAAAAAAAATCTTATTTGTCAGACAAGTACAGATATAGGGGTTATTCAGAAACACACAACATACTGCACAATCCTGTTTATAGCAGTACTGGAGAGTGTATTAAGATGGAGTGATTCAAAGACAACTGCAGTGTTACAGCGGTATGAAGATTCTAGCAAGTAGAACTTTAGCAGTCTTGCTTGATAATGTCATGTGCAAATGTGGCAGTCTAGGGCATAATCTGCACCAAGACTGTACACTAATTCAAAGACAAGCTCTACCATGTTATTTTGAAGCAGAGTGGTGAGGAGTGAACATCATTGACTGTGAAAACCCACTAATACTTACAACATTACTAGGTCTATTATCATTCCCACACATAAGTACTGTGAGTCTGAGTGTATATGTGTGTGTGTGCATGTGTGTACATGTGTATTGTGTGTGGTATGTGTATGTGTGTATGTAAAGGGGCATGATTGTGTGGATATCAGTTTATAAATGCATGTGTGTGTGTGTGTGTGTGTGTGTGTGTGTGTGTGTGTGTGTGTGTGTGTGTGTGTGTGTGTTTGCATGTGTGTGTGTGGGGGGGTACCTGTGTATATGTTGGCTGAACTGGTAGGTGGAACACAGTAAGTGTTCAGTTCAGAGATATGCAAATGACTTGCTAATGAGGTTTTAATCCATGTGTCTCTTGCATGTCTTTGAATCGCTTGTTAATCACTGTAGCACTAGCAGAGCAACATTAGTACTACAACAACAACTTCTCTGACTGGTATACATTTTATTTCCATTTATTTATTTGCCATACAGATTTGTACTGTTGCCTTTTATGTAAATATATTCTACACACACACTGTAATGAGCCTTTATTATTTTTTTTATTTGTTTGTTTTCATAAGACATGGCTAAGTGGAAAGAGAATTGCTACTTCAGAATGAATGAGTACAAATTACTGTGAAATGCACTTCAGTTTACTTTAAATGCACATATTTCTGTGATGTGTAATAATATGCAAACATTTATTTATTTACTTTTATTTTTATTTTCCATTTGATTACTGGGTTAGTCTGACTGGACACAAGGTGACCGTTTTCAGTGGAGGCCTGGGGAGAAAAGCTCCAGATACATAGTAAAAAAATTATATAAAAAAAAAATAATAAAAATGATATAAACATAGCTATTTTGTACAAAGAGCATAGGACATATAAAAGGAGTAAAATCAGAGTTTTACAAATGATGCAGCATACAGTGGTTAGAATACTAAGAAACAAATTAAACTTGATATTATACAACAAATATACAATTACTTCAACATAAATTCAGAAAGACGTTTCCATAGACAAACAGTGTCATAAACTATAAATCATAACTATAAAGGTGGCCTAAACACCTGGTTCACAGTACTATGCACTAAGTGAAACTTCACAGTAAACCTGTGATCTAGGGATGTTGAAAGTCTGGAACAGGTGAATACTCTGGTTCTGTACAGGAACATATCCAACTTTTGAATAGGAGATCTTTTAATAGGGATTTGACAGTATGTTTAGTATTTAGACATCTAATGTCAGGGGGTAGAGAGTTCCAGACCTTAGCAATTGCATAGGAATAAAGAGATTGGCCTGAGCTATGTAAGCAATTGGTAACAGTCAGTAGGGCGATATTGGAAGATCTTATTTGACATACAGTATTATGGAAGGTGAGCAGACCAGACAGGGAAGGTATTTTATTTGGTTGGTATAGTAGTTGATGGGTCAGGAGAAGTTGATTGTATTTTAGTAGGTTAGGGAGTTCTAACCATCCTAGTTGTCTTAGGGAGAGGCAATGGTGAGAACGAAACTTAGCACTGGTTGCAAATTTTGAGATTTTATTGTAGCAGGTAGATAGTTTCAGAAGGTCAGATTTGTTTAGGTTAGTTAGAACTGGGGAAGCGTATAGTAAGGTGGAGAGTACATGAGTGAGAGAGATAGTGATTCGGGATTCCTGTGTGAGGAAGCTCTTGGTAGAGTGAACCTAGTTTTTTATGAACTTTGGCAATTGTTAGTGCTATATGTTTTTTGAATTTTAGGTTTTGGTCGATAGTTACATCTAGTAGCTTGGCTTGAGTTACTGTTGTGATAAGGGTATTGTTAGAGGATGTTATTGAGAATGGCGAGGTAGGGTGAAAGGTCTGGATGGGTGGAAGAAAATGAGTTTGGTCTTAGATGGGTTTAGTATGAGTTGGGAGGAATTTAGTCATTTTTCTATAGTAGTAAAGGCTTCCTGGGTTCTATCTTGGAGCAATTGTAAAGAGGGGGCTGATCAAATAAGGGTGGTGTCATCGGCATACTCTACTATATTAGTTTGTTGGGAAGCCGATGGGAGGTTATTGGTAAATATGGAAAATAGTAAGGGACCAAGAATGGATCCTTGTAGAACACCTTGTCCCACTGGGAGGAGAGGGGGTAGAGAGAGAGAGAGAGAGTTATGCCATTTAACAGCTTGTTGCCAGAGGGACAGATAATTTTTAAACCACAGTAGAGAGGAGTGATCCAGACTGAGGTCAGAGAGAGTCAGTAGTAGTTTGCAGTGGGATAACATGTCAAATGCCTTTGACAGGTCTAGGAAGACAATAGATACCAAGTTACCAAGACTTCTTTGTTGGTTGACATGGTCAGTAAAGGATATAAGGGCAGAAGTGGTACTATGGTTTGGCCTAAATCCATGTTGGAAATTTTCTAGCAGGTTATATTGAATAAGATGATTCAGTAGTTGGGTATGTACACATTTTTCTAAGATCTTTGATAGGGGAGATAGTATCCACAAAACAGTAGCAGGTAGAGACCACCATGATGGAATAAAAGATATAAACTATTTTTATTATATAAAACAAGCGCTTTCACGTGTATACAACACGCTTCTTCAGGTTTCAACACTAGTACTCAACAAAAGCTCTTATATACACTTATTAATCAGTTAATTCATTGATTGATGTAAAAATTGAGCAGGCTGTTAAACCAATTAAAGCAGCATAACAGAATGAAATAATGACTCATGTTATCTGACATAAGGCAAAACCAGCCTAAGGTAATTCACTCAGGCCATTAAAATATTTATAAAAAGACTCTCATAGATTATTAAGTGACTAGAGTCAAAAATAAAAATAAAAACAATAAGTTAATATAATATCTATTAATAACAAAATATATAAAAATGTAATGATACAGAAGAATATAAAACATCAAAGTGCATATAATACCAAAAACATATGATAGCAACCCATATTAGGCAACAGTAAAAGCTACTATAATCAATTACGTGCTATCAGGACAGGTTTTATATTAATATATTGGTTGAGTCCAGGCTCAACATGTGTCCTCATTCTTAAAATCCAACTTAACTCAGCCATCTCCAAGTGATTCATCTTATCACCTCCTCGTTTGTTTACACCTACAACCTGTAGAACTCGAAACTTAAAGCTATGATTAGGACATACAGCCACATGTTTGGCAAGAGCATTACTTAAATTCATTTTCCTTATATCATAGATATGATTGTATATCCGATCTTTCAATCTTCTTGAGGTCATGCCTACATAAAAGGCCATATATTCTATACAGGTAGCTAAATATATTAGGTTTACGCTCTCACAAGTAGCATGAAAATTAGGTGTAAAAATATAGTCAAGATGTGGATTAATAAACTGATGTTCACTAGCTATATATTTGCACATATTGCATCTATTACATGGAAAAGTTCCATGTCTTAAAGCTCGCCTGTCTACACTGTTAGTTAACAAATTAGTTTTAGGTCTTAGATGGGTTTAGTATGAGTTGGGAGGAATTTAGTCATTTTTCTATAGTAGTAAAGGCTTCCTGGGTTCTATCTTGGAGCAATTGTAGAGAGGGGGCTGAACAAATAAGGGTGGTGTCATCGGCATACTCTACTATATTAGTTTGTTGGGAAGCCGATGGGAGGTTATTGGTAAAAATGGAAAATAGTAAGGGACCAAGAATGGATCCTTGTAGAACACCTTGTCCCACTGGGATGAGAGGGGGGAGAGAGAGAGAGTTATGCCATTTAACAGCTTGTTGCCAGAGGGACAGATAATTTTTAAACCACAGTAGAGAGGAGTTATCCAGACGGAGGTCAGAGAGAGTCAGTAGTAGTTTGCAGTGGGATAACATGTCAAATGCCTTTGACAGGTCTAGGAAGACAATAGATACCAAGTTACCAAGACTTCTTTGTTGGTTGACGTGGTCAGTAAAGGATATAAGGGCAGAAGTGGTACTATGGTTTGGCCTAAATCCATGTTGGAAATTTTCTAGCAGGTTGTATTGAAGAAGATGATTCAGTAGTTGGGTATGTACACATTTTTCTAAGATCTTTGATAGGGGAGATAGTATAGCTATGGGGCGATAATTACTAAGAACTGTCAAGGAACCACCTTTGGGTAGGGGGACGATGTAAGAAATTTTCCAGAGAGAGAGGAGGACAGTGTGTTCAGCTATGCATCTATTGATGAGTATGGAATAGGGTAGATGATGGCAGAGGCGGCAATCATGAGGTAATCAGCGGGGAGTTTATCAGAAGTGAGAGTGGTGGGTTTCAGTTTGGCAAGGTGTGTACGAATTAGGTCAGTTGGAACTGGTTTAAGAGAGAATTGGGAGTTGGTATTAATTTGCAGTAGCAGTGTGGAAATTGTTGAATAACTTTTGAATGGAGAAGGTGAAATAGTCATTCAACTGGGTGGCAATATCATCGTTATTAACTTCAATGTTAGGGTTTGGGGAGATGATTTTACCTGGTTGGAGAATGTCATTGATTGCAGACCAGAATTTTTGTGGATTGTTGTAGTGAGTTTTTTGTAGCTGGATATAACTTTTTTTGTCATTACGTATTTGTTTTTTTTTTGCTTTGTTTCTGAGCTGTAGGAAGTATTGTCAATTTGTACTTGTGTTGGTACGCCAGGTTGTCCAAGCTATGTCTCATTGCTTGAGTAGGGATCTTGTGTCCTTTGAGCTCCAGGGAGCTGGTTTGGTTTTAGTATGAATTATACATTGTGGGGCGATAAGATTAAGAATACCTAAGAAGGTAGCATTAAAGTACTTCTTGGCTTCATCTAATGGTACAGTTTTAAGAGGTGACTATTTTATTTTTTTAAGGTGTTAATGAATTGGTCTAGTAGGAAATGTTTGGAACTATGGATAATAAGTAGGATGGATTTTGTATGGGTTTTGTGTGCTGTCTTAGTCTGAATGTGGCTAGGTGATCACTGAGGGAGTCGGGTATCAGATATATTGACAAATGAAGGCTTGTTGGTTTGGATCCAGTCTAATATGGATTCTTTTTTGGTGGATTTGTCTATACGGGCAGGGATTTGGATAAGCTGTGTGAAGTTAAATAGGTTTAAGTGGTACTTCGGGGGGATGCCGTGATAGAGGCCCAATCATTGTTGAAGTCCCCCATGATAAATGTCTCCTGAAGGAGGGCGGTGGAAGCCCAATATTAATTGGACTCTATGGTGGCACCTATAATGTTGAGTTGGTTCTGCTGGGTTTCATTTTATATTTGCAAAGAGGGTTTCTGCATAGCCGAAAGTGGGGATATCTTTACATATTTGTTGGAGAGTAAGGTTGTGCCTGTAAAGTAGGGCAATGCCCCCACCTCTTTTAGCTATTTGATCACAACTAAGGATGTTGTAACCAGAAGGGGCTATGGTGGTATCTTTGATGTGGAGCTTAATCCAGGTCTCAGTTAGGAGTACAATGTCAGGGTTATAGAAGGGTATAGAGGCATGCATCTCTTCAATTTTATTCATGATGCTGTGGATGTTTATACTCAGTATTAAGAGGTCAGAGGATTTTTGCTTGCAGGGGATATTAGGTCCATGTAGGTTTGTAGTAGTGGGTATAGTAGTGGAGGGGCCTGGGTCAGGGTGGATGTCACCAATGAGTGCAAGTTGTTTAGTAACAGTGGTCAGTGTGTGTGTAGGTAACTTGTGATTATATTGCATATTGAGTAAACTGGGTAGTTTTTTTTACAATTAGTTTCTTTGTAGGTGAGCTTGGTGAGCTGAAAGGGGGTGTGGTTGAAGATGGTAGGTAAAATGTATATGTGATTATGGTGGTGAGTGTTTGAAAAGGTTATCGTGGGGGAGTTTAGGTGATTGTGGTTAGTGATAGTGGAGTGGTAGGAAGTTAGATGATAGCCTAGGGAGAGGAGAACTGCTAAGAAAATAGGAGGTGCAAGCATGGTGAGAGTTGAAGGGGGTGGTGGTAGTATATGTGGAGTTAATTTATCTGGTTTGGGAGTTATTAGAGGGAGAAAGGATAGTGTGATGTGGCAGAGCACCATAGAACAAATTAATGAGCAGGTGGTGAATGGAAAGAGAGGGGGGAGTTTTTGCAGGATGATGTGACAGGTTGGTGGGAGGTGTTAGGAAAGTCAGGTGATTGGGGTTATGAATAAATTTGGGTTATAGGTGGGGCGGGTGGGATAAGGGGGCAGGGTGGGGAGCAAAGTGAGCCTGAGTGATAGTAAGGTCGAACGGAGCAGGCTGAATCAACTCCACAAGGTAAAGAACTCAGCAAAGAACTGAAAAGTGAGCTAGAGTAGGTAAGGTACTGGTTAAAGTGTGATTTTATTTAACTGGGACAGGCAGCACCACTGCAACTTTTATGGGCAGTAGCTAATAGTAAATCAGGTGGAAAGTCAGGGTCAACTGTTAATTAAGGGATGCTGTTAATTTTAAGTCACTTGCAAAGAAAAAGGGGTGGGGTCTACGGGAGGCCTTAGCGTCCATGCACACTACTCACTCAGAACAACAAGTAAAATAGTTTAATGAAAAAACACCTACAGGTTTTAATAACTAGTGCAGCTCTGTAGTGGAAGATGGTGGGGCAGGTAGTAGACTGCCACAGCTTCAGATCGCAAAGTATAGTCCTGGGGGACAGGCAAAGCAGCAGAGTTATATTTTCAGTAAAATTGTATCAGGTATATTTAAACTCTGTAAAAGAGATCAGAGATATAGGCATTAGGGCGAGGTGAGTAGAACCTCTGCAAATGGGTAATGGGCAGTATTAAGCAGGGCAGAAAATTCTAAGTAACAATTACACAGACATAGGCTAGTCATGCAATAGCAGAAATGAAAACAGTATCTAGCCCTCTTTTATCAATAGTACGTTAAGGAATATTTAAAACACACCAATGTAGTCCCAGTTACAATGTAGCTCACCAGAAATGTCTAGCTGTAGTTAAATAATGCGTTAGCCAGTGATTATATTTTTTAGTATCTAGTTCAATAGCATTTCAGCATCGTATAGATCTGGTATAGATATAGCACTCACATTACAGATACTCATACTTACAAAGGAGGAAGAGGCAATACTGGGCACTAACTTTTTGTCATTAGAGTTACACAGTCTGACTCGGGTCTAAAAGTGAGAGAAGTGTTCCTTAAAGGGCAATTAAGTTCTAATGTCCTCATATCAGTCATTCATTGTTACTCCTTTAGATTTTAATTCCTGATCTTCTGCCTGTGTAATTAGAAAATTCAGCGACTTCTATTGCTAGAGTGCAAATCCTGTGTATGGATTAGAACCTGATTCTCTTGTCGAATAATTCCTCATGTCATCTAGTAGTGCATTCTTTGCCTCCTGAGTATTCTGTTAAAAAAATGTTTGTTCAGTTTTGATTGTAAGATTCTGTAATGTGTTCCCTAAAATATTAAGAGCTTTACATATTTTTCTGCTGTCCATCTTTCCTACTCAGGGACAGACATTCTGCTAGCAAAGATGAACAATTCTGCACTTAAAGAAAATCATAGCAAGTACCCTATCCTGTTGTATATTCATGGTCATATCATGACAGAGTGAAATTGTTTGGATGAAGCTGTGTCCAAGTTTGGGTTGTTCATAGGTTTAATGTTGAATGCTGTGGGATTTAGATTTTGGTTGCAGAATCAGGCTTTTATTGCTATAAGTGGGAAAGATGACAGCTCACCCCATGGGATTCTTTAATAGCTACACTTAGAGCATGGCTCAGCTAAAAGAGTGGCTCTCAGGCTATCAAAGCAGGAAGACATGATACACTGTACAAAGTGGCTTGCCTGGATATTATCTCTAGATGTCCATTAAATCACACAAGCTTCATCTCTTTCCTATCAAGATAAACAAGAAGAGAGGTTAGTACTGTACCTGCAAGCAGCCTGTGCCCAGATTCGTCTGCAAGAATATGAATGAAGGCCAAACCATCTAACATGAAATGTGTAAAAAATGTATAGCAGCAGTCTGTCCATCGCAATCTATCCCCACTCACTGGACAGTCACAAATAAATGTCAGTAGTGCGCCAATTACTTTTCATCTCTTCTGACAAGAGCAATATAGATGAGATTTCTGTCTTGGTCCAGGGGAGATCCATTTATTCTTGTTCCCCTAAGCCTTTCTCTTTGATGAAAGAGGAGACAAAAACTTCTTCTGAACTTTATTAATGAACTAGCTCTTAAAAAAAAGTGTTCCCTGACATTAAGTCAGATGAAATTGCAAAACTTGAAATTTATTATACGAATAGATGATATTTTCTGCATGTTATAGTCCCTGCATCATGGAAACGAAAAAAAACATGAACAAGACAAAAGGGATTAAAGAGATTGTTGCTCTTACAGACCATGTTCAGTTTTATATTCTGAATAGACAATGTTCAATTTTACTTTTTGAATGCAAAGTATTTCCATCCATATTGGCAGCTAGATTAAAAATCTTTCTTTGCAGTTTATCCACCTGTATTAATGAGAGATTATTTTAAATAAGACAGTAAAAGAAATGATAAGAAAAGACGTACACCTGCTGGATCCACCCAGTAGAACACTTCTTGAGAATTAAATATAGAAATGCAAGTTAGCACAGTATACAGCATACAAATTATATGTCACCTTATCAGTGGTTTTCATGTTGTACTTTTTATCTGTATGCACATAGTTTGTAAGCACTCCTGAAGGTCTCACAGATCTAATTTCCAAAGAAGCCCACGGAGGAGTGCGTGTTGTACATTCAGCATACTGCTCATGCAGTAAGAAATAACCAAAATAGTATAGATCTCACTGCTGCAGGCATGATGCAACATTTATTTCACTGATGATGTTTATCTTCTTTTACTTCAATGGGTGCTATCAATGTTAAGCTTTAAAAACATTTTCCTAGCATTTCAGAGAATGTGTGGTTAGAAGTTAACACTGTTAACATCCTGAGCTCTGAATATTAACATTCTACATTTTCACTTTATTAAGCCATTCTGCATTAAGAACTGCTTAATTAAAGTTCTTGATGCATGAAGATTTTAATGAGAACATCTACTGAGTCCTAAGTATTTTTTGGCAGCTAATTTTCTAAATCATGCAAAGAAATGTTAATATCTTATCAAACATAAGCAACAGGGAAAGTTGTTAGTATTTTCTTAACAGAATATTGGCTTTGCAATGGTATTGACTTCAAACCTTTATTTTGAATATGCTCACCTTTTAGACCATTAGTATCAGCAGTAAAGCTGTTCATTCGTCACCCTTTTTGATGATGTTCTGCAAATTACCTCCACACATTTTATTTCGTAAAAACAGCCCGGTTGGAATTTTTTTCTTATTCATATTAATTCTGTTTATTAACAACAATCAGTACCTCAAATTCTGCCAGTGACCACTGTGTTTATCTTCATTTTGGATGCCTCATTACACCATTCAGTAATACCACTGCCATAAACTATCAGTTAACAAAAAAATACATACACACGTGTGCACGCACACACATGTGCACATGTACACACATATGGACACATATGTGCACAGGTG
Organism: Protopterus annectens; assembly: GCF_019279795.1. NCBI lineage: Eukaryota > Metazoa > Chordata > Ceratodontiformes > Protopteridae > Protopterus > Protopterus annectens. The sequence continues at coordinate 1,444,742,126 of NC_056731.1, forward strand.
CATGCATACACGCATAAGTATAAGTATGCATGCACACACACAAAATACACACAGACACCTACAGAACAGAAAATAATGCAATGGTATAGAAATGTATGGAAGAAGGTTGATTACATTTTTTTTAAATCTTTTTCTTTATAGGTTGATACTAGGCATGCCCAAATTCTGTGCAACCAGACAGACTCTAGTTAGTGATTTGCATAATGTCATATAGCAGGCAAATGAAGGCTGAGGGAATTAAACCCTGTTCTTCAGAAAGTGTATCATTAAGAAGTTGCAGCCTTAATCCTCTATGCTAATTGCCAGACTTAAAAACCTTTTTGTAACAGGGGGGATGAATTCACAATCCTATGAGAAAGACTGAATGAGCTAGCCAGGCTTCTGTTATTTTTTCTGTTTCTGAACTAGGTGAAAATACCAGAGTGTCCTTTTTCAGGAATGACCAAGAGCATCATCCAGTTAGGTAACTTGTTCAAAGTTACACAGCAAGCAAATGATGGTGGAAACAGTCAGATCTTGAACTGACTTAACATGGAGACCACATAAAGGATCTTGGTGTGTGTACACATTTCATTCAGCTGAACACAGGGAGAGATTTGAAGGAATGGTGTATGTGGGTAATTGGCTTGGAATTTATCAATGTAGTCACAGGGCACAAAGTTATTCTTGCACTGATGACATCACTCATGTTATGGCACATCCAAAGTTGGACATTTGATAATAAGCTAAGCCTTTCAGGGCACAAAGGGTTAAGCAGGTTAACCTACATCTATCCAGCCATAGCAGAAGGCTCCTGGCATTTTGAAAATGTGTGTCTGTGCTGAAGGCATATGTTGTTCCCTTGACATTGCAAGAAAATAACACAGAGGCTCATATAATTATTAATACTTTATTATACTTGGTCTTTACCTGTACCGAAATTTCAGTTGCATTATTCATGCCTGAGGATCCTAACATGCTCCTAGGTTCATAACTCCTGACAATAACAGTGTAATTGCCTTTGTGCTTTTAAGTAGGCCATCATCTAAGTGGAAAAAGCTAGAAATCACTTTTGCTGCAATTTGGTTTGATATCATGCACTGTCGATATAAATTAAAATGTAGTGCATGCTATTTTCCTAACCAGGTATCACCTTTAATTAAAGGATTTCCTGACCTGATATACTATTACACTGGCTGGAATGTGCACTATTTCCTGAGTGATATGCAGGGTCTGAACCAATACACGTCATAAGAACCTCTGTAAATGTCACTCATTATTAGATTACTTAACAGATATTACTGTGTCCTGTAATATTATGATTCTTAATAGTGTTATTTTAGCAAATGATACCGGTACTCTTTTAGGAAGCTTTAGTTTCTTTCCTTACATGACTACCACTACATTCCTCTGACTTTAATTCATCTTGCGTCTGTGATAATCTACATTGTGCATTTGCACTATTAACTTTTTGGGGGGTGCTTATTCAATGTGGTTAACCTTGTATTTCAAATCCAGCCTTATTTTGTAATGCTTGGCTTGCAACATAAAATAAAAGAAAACTATTATTCAAAATTGAAAAAAAAATACAGAAGTTTCATCAGTCTCACATAAGTTTAAAAAAGAAAAAGAAATGACAGAAAAAAGAGAGAGATAAGGAAAAAAATAAAACAATGACAACTTCGGTAAAACATTGGCTGCCATAAATAAGTGCCATTGAAAGTGTAAATATATATATATAACTCAGTCTGCTAAAAAGGTTATAAAACATGTGCCTCGGTTAGCCTAAATATAAGAAAGCCATGTTCACAAGTAAAGGCCACGGAAACTCCCTCAATTTTAAATGTATCAATCACTTTCAGAGATTAATAAAATAAAGCAGCAAATAACCCACAGGATAAGTGCTTCGTTGCTAAAAAAGTAGATAAAAATAAATGCTGTGCAGGTGTTCACAATGAAGCAGGCAGGCAACTCCTCAAAATTCTTATGCATAAAAGTCTTTTATTAAACGACCATAAAACGGTAAGTGCTTTCGCTAACAAGCTTCTTCAGACCATATAACACAAAATAAAATGGTAATCCATTTATAAAAAAAACAAAAAACACATTAACCAATCGCATAGACACACCACTTAAATCATCCATCTCTTTAGAAAAGAAACAGTATGTCATCCCATGTGTCCATGCGCTTGTTAGCGAAAGTGCTTACCGTTTTATGGTCGTTTAATAAAAGACTTTTATGCATAAGAATTTTGAGGAGTTGCCTGGCTACCTCGTCGTGAACACCTGCACAGCATTTACTTTCAGAGATTAGATTTCATATTAATAAGACCTCCGGAAACTTAGCTTTGTATCAGTTCTCATTTTCCTGAGACTTTATGGGATCTTTTACAACTTCTTTAACATAGAAAATCACAGCAATCACCAATACCAAAATTTGTACAGAACAGCTGAAATTTCACAAATGAACTATACATTCTAAATATAAAGAACTACAAAATGGTTTAGAAATATTCAATAAAGAAGGTAAAAACAAAGCTTAAGAAAATGCTTGAAAAAAATAAGCATAGGCGCTCACACATACATACACGTCCACAGGGACGAGAGGATAGTGACATGGATCTCATTTATGTTCAAGAAGAAATTAAATGACAATGATACACCATACTGCATGAAATCATCCCATTGTACTAACTTATATTAGCTACCAGCCTATGATCATATCAGGCTGTAGGCATATATGGGTTTGATATACAAACATAGCTTAAAGGCACAAAAGAAAATCTGTTAAAAATAATATTTCACTCTTAATTAAGTATTTTTCTTTTCTTCCACTCAGTGTAACATTATGACTGTACTTTATCTCACAACTGTCAACTGCCCTTCTATAAAAGTAAAGCTTTGTACACGGAATTCATTCTCTCTCCACTTGTATATATTGCATATATCAGAGGATCGTAGGAGGTTACTAGGCTAATGGCTCCGGGGCCTTTGCAAGCCTAGCTAAGTTCAGCCCATGTTCCTAAGGGTGTCTGGTTCAAGCAGACACTAATATCAGCACCTATTGCCCCTGTCCAAGAGGCACTCAGGTGGAACCCCCGGGGTGAATTTCTGGTCATCCATACAATCATCTAAATTATGCTTAATAATGATCAATGAGTGGCTTTGTTTAACATGACTAGGAAGCTTGTTCCAAAGGTGGGGCAACCTCTGTGAGACAAATCTGTCTTTCCAGCAAGTTCTGTTGATGTCACATACCAGGCAAAGATGCTTTGAGCGAGTGACCCGTGTGCCATTTGACTTGCAAATGTGCAGCATTTCCATCAAAGTTGGGTCAGAGATTGCTATATATGCAATGCACAGGTTATCTCTGAGCAGTCTGTATGACACAGAATAAAGTGACAATTATTTCAGTCTGTGTGCATAAGACAGATCTTGGAGAACCTGACTTTTCTTTGTAAAGAACCTGTGTGGTCTCTCCAATTGCTACAGGTGCTTGGAAAAGAACATACCAAAGGGAGCATTGTACTCTATTATTGGCCTGATGAGGGAAGAGTACAAGGGAGTTATAATTTCTTTTTTCTGGAGGCAATGCCCTTACTTATGAGATGAGCAATATAAAATGCCCTTCTTACCATTGTGGAAACATGATGATCGAAGTTAAAGTTGCTGTCAACCTGTGTGCTCAGATTTCTCACCGGTGACTGTGTGCTTAGGGTATTGCTATTGATGTGGTAGTTTGCAGGAATATTACCCTTGCCAAAGGGGATGATAATGCAGTTTTGTGCATTAAGTTTAAGACCATGACTTTGGCACCAGTCATTAGTCTGTGTATGACCTTCTTGCAGGATGTTGACATGGATAGGGATTTCAATGATCACTCCCAGTTTACAGTCATCAGCAAACTTTGTCAGCCACAGTTGTTTAGTTTTAGCCTGCACTTCAAAGAAGTAGATACCAAACAGTAGGGGTCCTACCCAGCACTGATCCCTGTGGAACACCACTGGTTACAGGTTTACTGGAAGATGTAGAGCCCCTGTTTTGACCTTATGAGTTCTATCAGTTCGCCAGTTTGCAACCCACCTGACAATATATGGGTTGATACCCAGCTGGGTGAGTTTATCAATGATGCCTGAGTGGGGGATTGTGTCTAAGGCCTTGGCTAAGTCTAGGTAGGTCGTATGCACAGATTTGCCCTCATCTAGGGCTTTGATGACTGTCTCAAAGAAGTCCACTCAGTTTAACAGGCATGATCTCCCCCTGACAAAGCCAAACTGGGTGGGTCAAGCATTTAGAGATTTCATGTATCTTTGCTAATAAGGTCCATGATGCTTCATTCCATGGCTTTGCAGATAAGGCTGGTTAGGCTAATGGGTCTATAGTTCCTGGGGTCTGGGGATATACACCCTTTGTACTAATATACTGTAAATATTTATAATACTTTGTTTTAAACACTCTACACAATTGTAATGTCATGTTAGCCTTTACCTGCTTATTGTTTCTTTCACTATTTGTGTTGCATTACTTGATTTTCTTGTACTTTTTTACCCAGGTAGTGATTAAAAATGGTCAGCAGATCAGATCATTCACCTGGTAATTAAGTTGTTAAATAAAAATAAATAACTAAATAAAAATTAGACCCCTCTACTGATTGGTGTTGCCTGCAAGTCTGCAGTTAGCACAAGGTATGTAGGCAAATGTTAGTTCTGCATTCCAAACTTAGTATAAGAAGAAAAGTAATTGAAAATGATACCTTTCAGTCTGCACATTAGGACCCACATCTACCACTCCTCTAGAGCCAAACTTCCAGGCTGTCTATCTATTCTTTGCTTCAGTACTTCTCTTTAGGCTGACATGGTTCTGTATCCATAACCTAGCAGAAGGACTCAGGAAAAGAAACACCTTAAGACACATACATGAAAAGGAAAACATTCCCCTACTCCCAAAGACAGATGTACATATAAATATTCACATAATGTCTGTTTAAGTGTTGAGTATAAATTACCTGATAATGATACTTCAACACTCTGCATAACATTACCGCCAAACAGGTTTCTGACTATAGTCAGTTATGATCCTGTCCTTTATGCTGATATGGATTTCAAATACCAAACACTATTTAAGGGCTAAGAAACAGTTCTTAGCACTTGTTGCTAGAAACATCCAATAAATACAGTAGCACACCTGAGTGCATTTTTGAACATACTTTAACAGGAAAATGTGTTTTCATTTCAATAGTTATAACTTCACAATTCAGTTATCTTCATAACCTTGCATATTTAAAACTTTCTTCTGGATTTCATTTCAGATGACATTAACTACATAAATATGACCTGCGTGTGCTTATCTTAGCTGCATAAAATGTTCCTAGACATCAAGGTTATGAAGCCCTTAGCTGCATTCTGTGTGATCTAGAACTCAGTCAATCGATCCTAATCTTACCGGTTTGCACATACCAAAGTGACTAAGGCTGCCTCAGGAAGAGTTTAGCTACCTGCTTCCATAATTTCACCAAGCAGGTTACTCATCTACTGGCTGACGAACACTGCTTTTCCCTTTCATCATTCCTTCTCAGATGGGAATATTTCAGTCTCCAGATGGTGCTGTGGCATTCCTCTTTCCATGAACACTTTATCTGTTCATCATTACTAACAGTATCATTGACCATATTTAAGGGAAGGCCATACACGCCTAACCTTATCCCTTCCAGGAAGCCTACTTGGCCATACCTAAGCAGTACTACCTCAACTGATAATACAGATGTTGATATGAGTCTTAATTGGTATTAGCCAGACAGAGGAGATATGATTCCACACCCTGCACTCCTAAATAAGGTGGGTGAATGTGCATTCTGTCTCAGAACATGAGGAAAAATAGTTGTCCTTGTCCAAAAGCTATCTACTTACTCCTTCTGCCCTTCTGGATACATTCCAAATGTTGCATATACTGCAAACTACTCCCCACTTTTCTCACCAGCTGTCATCTGTCCTTGTGTTACTCATTGATTTCCCAGATCCTCTTTTCATATTTGTTTATTTTTTATATAGGCATTACCCTTGACTCAATTCTACTGCTTCTCTTCCATGTTCTCTAATGCCTCTGAAATTTGTAGCTGAAAAATGTCAAGACCCATTTCCAACAAATGTAACTAACCCATCAGCTCCAAACCATTCTGGTCTTTACCTTCAAAGTCTGGATATGTCCGATTCATAAACCCTGCTGGATGATGGATCTACATTAAAGGCAGGCTTATAAAGGCACAGATATACTTCCTTGCTATCTCTGTAGCTTCTGAATCCTTGACATGCTTCCAGAATAATTAGCAAATAATCATAGACCAAATTATTAGCTAATCAGTGATTGGATTCTTCAACACAATAACTTTCAACATTTTATTAAGCTATTCTCTCTTCCCTAAAAGTATTATATCACTTTCCCTGGTGTAAATGAAGAAAGCATTCAACTTTCCAAATGTATCTTTCATGATCCATCTGTGACAAAACAGGGTGCAACTGTAACCATGACAGACCCTTAGTGCTCAGTTTCCATTTTTTGCCATTTAAGCCTAGGCACTTCCCTCCTGGGTGACCTGACCAAAAAGACTTTCTTAGGAATTGTAAAAATGAGACTGGTAACACCATGTTAGATATTGTTTATCGCTGATCATACCTCTCACTGACTGTCTCCTTCATGTCTGCACCTGAAGTTCCTTATATATCCATTTAGTGAAATTAAAGAATACTTTTGCTGTCCACCTGTCTGTCCTTTTATTTGTCTCCATTGACACCCATTCTTTTGCTAAAACTGGTGCCTGCTCAGTACTAAAAGAATGGGTTACAAAACAGTTTGAGATGATGACAGCCCTATATAATCCTACCTTTAATGCAGAATTGAATTGTAGACTTTTCAATCCTTTCCCAGTAGGTACAAGAAACACCTGGTCTGAGGATAGTATACCCTTTCTTAATACATTCAATTTGTGCATTCCTCTAATTGGGCAGAACAAGCCATCCTTCTCCTCTCTTTTAGTGTAACCTGCTGTTCTTTACCCATATGGTCCATGCAAGTATCTTAACATCTGCAATGTTGACATCTCTCCAAGACAGGGACGAGGCTCTCACCTGCCTCTGCCCCAACAAACCTTTAATGTCAAGTGTTTCTATAGTATAAGAACAAAGACAGCACTCTTCAGGTGGTGTAGCAGGCATAGAAGTGGGAACCACTATATAAACCCTGCACCAGCTGAGATGAAAGATATTTGGCCAAGAGTTACTACTGGTCTAAAGTCTGACTTTGCAAATGTACCCACTCATTCGATTTCCTCCCTACTGCTCCTTACTTAACAAATCTGTCAGGCCTTTGGTTTGAAGGACAAAATGCTAGGGAGCAAAACGTATATGAATTTTTCTAATGGCTTTACTTAATATCCATTTCCTTCAGCACCAAGCTCACAGATGGCATTCTTTCATATTTTCTGGCAAACTATTAACAAAAGTTGCAGGTTCTTTCAAGCCTTATCATAAGCTTTCCTAGTGTGATGATCCGTGATTCTCTTAAAAAAATGACATTCCTGTTTGAATTTCCTAGATTTCTTGAGAGATTTCCACTGGAAATCCTTCCACATTTGCTGCTGTGGCTGAAGAGCCTATGTAACTAACGTGAGAGCAACTGTGAAACACTCCATTGCATCTTCATGGATTGTAACTTACAGAAGAGGAAAGGCTAGTCTTTAAACCTGGCAAGATTCAGGAATTCTTACACTGTAACTGATGTATCCAACTTTTTGTTAAATGCATATACAACTGCCTCATTATCCAACTGACAATACTCTATTCTTGTTTGCTACCTCTCTTACAAACATTGATGCCACTAACACAATGAATATGAACTCCAAAATGGTACCCTGCTCTGTGGGGCTGAGAAATTGAGCTTTGATGGTGACCAGCACAATCCAAATTTGATTAATGGTTTGGGCACTGGAAAATCCAGACTTGGGGGCTGGTGGAAAAGGCACAACTTCCTGCTGGCTTGTGAAGGGATTTAATGACTCTTGAGCTGTTGGTTTTGCAGCTCCTGTGTAGGTGGAGGCCAGTCCTAATAGCTTAGGCATGTTTGTGAGAAGGGCATGGGTGTTGTTACCCATGTCAGATCCTGGTAGCTTTCTCAGAGCCCACATGTAAGCATACATGCTCCTCTTTGTGGAGTATTGCTAACCCCCATTATGGTGTACATGTCTACATCTCCCCCAGGGGTATGGGAACAAGGACTTAGAACAACAATTCTTTCATGGCTGCCTTGCTAACATCTGCGCCAATTCTCATTCTCTCTAAACTGGGGAACAAATGAGCTCAGGTGGCTCTAATCCCAGACAGGAATAAATGGGAGTTGAAATTCTCAAGCGAGAAAATGGGTGGTAGGGACAGCAGCTTAGTAGTTGGTAGGCATGAGGCAGAAAAATATATTTAAAAAAACGTTAAAGTCCTGGCAAACTTCAAGACTTCTTTGTGTCGTAGACTCTGTCTCACAAACTCGACAGACGCCTCTTATGTCTAATGACCTGGAAGAAACTGCACCGAGTTTAAAGCCCATGCTGGTTACTTACTCCACTTTCTAAAAAGACACTCCATTATACTGTTGTAGGAATTCCTGCAAGATATCTAAGTCCTGTCTTACCTGCCAAATGTTCCTTGAATTTGATTTTCCTCCTTGAAAAAAAATGTGATATAAAGAGGAAAACCTCAAGGTGCTACATTTCAATATGAAAAGTTAAGTAAGCCAAACAAGGTTCAAACCTCACATTTCCTAGTGTTTTTACTACTTTTAATATACTTCATATTACTTTTCAAATGTCCCAAAATGCCTTCTGGAAGGCTGAATTATTGTGAAGGTCACATTTGCCAGGCCCTCTTATTCAGTGGTAGTAGAACCCCTATTTCATAGCACAGTTCAAGAAAGGTTGTAATGATCAGTCTAGATTACTTTAGCCCATTTTCAATGACAAGTAAGCCAGTTTCAATGATCATCTCAATAATGCACTGCTCTTTTGCACTCCCCCCCCCACGGATTTATGACACCGATGTGTGACAGTGCTAAACTTCTTAAATGTACCACATGCAGCTGCCCATCCCATGATACATCCCACAACTTTATAATAAAAAAACACTCCCTTTCTGTCTTCATGCTAACAGTTGTCAAGCCTGTCTACATACTGTTAGCAAGTAGAAAGTTATGTCTATGTATATATGCTTTACACACTTTGCATTATTTTTAGAGAAATCTCCAGGAAACATTTACTGTCCTTCTCCAGTTCCATGGTAGAGTGAGAAATAAGTAAAGTGATGTTGGAGATGATACTTTTTCTTCAGTAGCAAACTTAACGAGAAGACCATGAAACAACTAAATAGGGGACATCAGATGGCCCTGTTTTTGCACTGGCACCAACCCTTCTTTAACAAGTGCGGTGATGCTTCTTGTTTCCCTTCAAAGGAATTCTATGAACTGAAAATCTGTACAGAAAGAAAAAGCTGAATCTGAAACCCCATACTAACAGGGACACATTTGAATCCTTAGTAAATCCTCTAAGAAATGAAATTACAGCTTCTATCATTCCAAAGTGGTGACTATTCCCTCTCTCTTCTTACTGAATTTCTTTCCCTTATTCCTTGGCTCCCTGAAAGAAATCCCTTCCATTGCCTTTTGAGTGCCAAAGTCTTGTCTGATATCTTCTTGCATTCCTCCCTCTAGCCTGATATTTACTTCTATCCTGAAGCAGCTCTAAGCCGGGCCCTGCCTACTGAAGTCTGCATGCAAGTGGAGATAGCTATATAAAGGTGAACAACATTTGGAAATATTAAAGGCCTAATATAGTTTAACAGGCCTTTTCTGCTCTGCCCCTCCCATGGTCAGCTCCCATCTACCATTAAAGAGTATCAAATGTTAATATGCTTTAGCTCCCAACTCAGTGATCTATTCATGGGACTTTGCTTCCAAAACTCTCTGATCATAATTCAGCCAAGCATACCTCCCCCTCTTTTTCCAGGCATCCTAATTCTTAATAAGCAAGCACTAGCAAGGTTTTCTCAAGCTTCTTTTAAAGTGTTACCACCATTAAGTATATAAACCAAAGGTACCAGATGTCTCTTGACTTTACACTAAATTTTGAGTATCTACATTTACCACAGACTGCCACTGCTACTACAAGGTCCTATGCACCTGAATGACCTAGATTGTCTATTATTTGTACCAATTCCTCATCCAACAAGCCAATACAATAACATATCACCCCTTACAAATCTTTTCATTGTCTACATGTAAAATAAGAGCATAATACATTCCCCTCTGGTAGACCTCTTATCCTGTTCTGAAAACTGCCCCCCTTTACCTGGGACAATTGATGCTATAGTTTTACTTCCATCTTTAAATTGTTGTTAAGGACCTCAGAATTACTCTTTGTTTCCCCCAGTACTTCCTCAGAATCACCACATATAAACTGGCCTTAAGTTTGTCCAAACTTTCCTGTCCCAAGGATTTAAGAAAATACATGATACAACCCTTCCTATTCTCAGTATGCTCCCCATCAGCATATTGTCTAACATAATGAAATTATCCTCAAAAGCTGGTCTTGAATTTGCCTTGGTTACTGCCTCCTCACACTGTCCTCTTGCCCTGTAGCTGGACCTATCTACCCATCACCAGCTGGCCTCTACTGCTCTTGTCCATCTGCTTGTTTGCCTTTATCCATGTCCTTGGGGGTGACTCCTATTTCCTTTTCTTCAGCATTCCTTGGAATGTGATGCTCTGAAACCTCTCCTTCATTACTGTAAATTGAAAAGTTGGAGGAAGCTTCTTGGATCATCATGTTCCATTGGCCTTCAAATTCTACCATTAAAGCCATCCACCTCCTCCTCTTCCTCATAACCATCAACTTCCTTTTTTCCTATTTTCTACATGCAGTCAGGATGTCATGTCAAATATCACCATCTCTCTCACTTCATTGCCACTCTCCTACTTTCTTCAACACTCATACCTGACTGCCACAGGTCTTCTCTCACATAAATCATCCACCTCATTGTGGGATACCCTTGTTTCTTCCTGCCTTCTTCCTGTCTGTCCCAAATCCTCACCAGATCATCTTCTGCTTTTCTGCACATGTGTCTGAACCACTGTAATGTGTTCTATTTGACCTTGTCTGCATTTGGAGCTACTTTGGCTTCTACTCTGATGTCCTCATTTCTTTGTCCATCCCACAGTGCACATCCTACCACCCCTGTCAAAGATTTCATCCCTATGACCTCTAGCTCCCTCATCTGGTCTGCCATTACTGCCCATGTTTCTGTACGATACAATAGTACTGATCACACCACTGTTTTGTACACCTTACTTTTCAGATTCTTTGGCATTCTTGTCTCTGTGACAGTTAGCTACAGCCCCTCTGAGTTTAGCTTTGACCTCTTCAATCAGACTTCCCTTCTCCTCAACCATCCCTTCCAGATACTTGAAGCTGTTAACATGTTACACTACTTTCCCTTCTGTCTCATTTCTCGGCTTCTTCTGATTTTCCCCATTTGCTGTCATTACAACTGTTTTGTCTGTGCTCAGTTTCAACTCATATGCCTTCAGTTTTGCATTCCATTCTCCTACCCTTTGCTGAAGTTCTTGCTCAGAGTCTGCCTATAATGCCACATTGTCTGCATACAGCAACTTTGTTGACCTTTCTCCTCCGACCTGTTTCCTAATGTAGTTCATCCCCAGTTCATTGTATTTAATATAGGGCAGGTTTTACATGCATATTTTATATAGGTGCCCAGTTACTTTAGATGGGTTTTTGTTAACTGAATGTAATTGTTCAATTGGTATTAATGGGTTGTTAATCACACTAAAGTGATTTTGAAAATGTATTTAAAGCAAGATGTTGATGCTGAAAATTTATTCCCATTTGAAGACATACTGTCCGAGGTACCAGAAAGCATTAAATAAATACTGGCTGGAATTGATGGTGTATCGTGATTCTGTTTTAGTGTTCTGGGTCTGCTTTTTCCATTCAGTTGATATTCAGTATTTTTTTTTTGGGGAGGTTCGTTTCATATGTTTATTCACAGTTTAATTCACTGAGTGGTAGAAGTGCGTTATTATGGCTGGGGCTCAAGCTGAGAATGTGTTGTTGCTGAAGGAATTTTGGAAGGAAAGAGATGAAAAATTGGCCACAAGCAATCCATGGTTCGAGGGAGTTGGAGAGGAACATGATGATTATTTTTTCAAACTTGAAAAACTGCTTACCAAGGAGGTGACATTGTGTTATGATACAAAGCTCCTGGAGAAATATGTGAGTTTAAACATCACTCCAAGGGGTCTCAGGATTGACAAACTGCCAGGGTTTGATTTCTCTCATGAAGAGAATGCCCTTATGGAAGAAATGAAATCGCTCGCTTCAACATGTACACTGGGCTGGTTAAAAGTTCTGATTAAATGAAACAGAAGGCCTCAGGAGAAAATCCAAAGCGAGATCCTGCAGTTGCAGGAAACGTTGACTAGTTCTGTGATGGAAGGTACTTTTTCTCATAAATTTAATGAGATCAAAGCTCGGGTAGTAAAAGTGGAAGAGGGTGTTATTTCACATAAAAAGAGAAAGCTTGATTGGGACATAAGGGATTATAAGAACTATTTGGTGTTTTCATGGCAGCAGAAGCCCAGGAGGTTGAGTTCCTCCAGGGCACTAACTGGGAGCAGGTCTCGTGAGATGCGGGACTCATCTGTGTCATCTGCGGAAGCATCCTCAAGTAGAAAGAGCATTTCTTTTGAAAATCTAAATATGGAGTGGGCCGTAGGTCAGGAACAAAAATCTAACCCTTACCAGACAAGGGGCCATGGTCGTAAATGGCAGGCGAAAAGTTTCAACCACAACACAGGGCGAAAAGGGAAGACTTAATGCTTCGGGGGTCATGGAACGATTGTACACCCAAATGGAGATTCGATTCTTAATGTATACAACCAGAATTGCCAGATTCAGAATGCACAGGAGAAAAACGGTGTGTTTAATAACTTTAATATTGTTAATTTATCTGACTTTGTTGTGAATGAAGATATAGAAGCAGTCTTGAAAAAAGGTATGAAATTTGTATCCACGAGGTTTCCGAGCCTAGCTGACTTATTTTTTGAGGTCAGCAGATTTTGGAGGAAATTACATCTTCGGGTGTTTTTCTATAATAAAAAGGTAGATGTAACAACAAATGCACTGGATCCAATGCTATGTGAAGATGAAGTTAGTTTAAACGATTCACTGCTGGATTTATCTATTTATGAAAATGAACTGTTTGACTGGGAAAACGTGGATTTAAGTAGTGAGGTGGAAAATGTTGCCTTGAATAATGATGGGGGAAATGCAGTTTTCTTCACAGGTTCTGGTAAATTTCAGTTGCCAATGTTGTTTGTAGTCAGTACATTCATGACCCCTAGGGTATCATCATCCATTTGCACTTTTGAAAACTTGTTATTTAAGCAATTACGCTTGGAATAAAGTAAAGTTAGAAATTGTTTCCATAACTATAATTTAAATAAAAGTGAATGGAATGCTTTACAAGTCACGAGGGAGCAAAATGACTAGTATGTATTTACTCAGTCAGACAAAGGGGACAATTGGGTGATTTTTTTCAAAAACACAGTATGTGGCAATAGTAGAAAGCTTACTTATGAATGTTACAGTGTATGAAAAATTGGCAAGAAATCCTGTGCAAGAATTCAATGGTATTTTGTTGGAGCTACTTGAAAGAGGAGAAAGGTTGGGGTTCTTTTCAGCTGCTGGCATTAAAAAAATTGTATATAAAGAGTCCTAAGGATGCCACATTTTTCATAATCCCAAAATTACACAAGTCCATGGTTAATCCCCTGGAAAGACTGACAGTTTCGGGGAAAGGTCCATACCTACAAAATTTAGGTTTTTTTTTGGACCACCAACTGAAGAGTCATTTATTTAAGGTGAATTCACACATCAAAAATACAAAGGAATTATGTGATTTAGTTGGTGGAAAATGTTGGGGTAGGAATTTCTACTGGGCTTGTGTTGATGTAAAGGCATTATATACTAGCATTATGAATCGTTTGGGTTTGGAGGCTGTGACTTCCATGTTGGATGACAGCCCACAGATGAATTATTTAATGCAGCTCTTGGAATTTTCCCTCACACATAACTGTTTTAGTTTTGGGGGACAGCATTTTTTGCAAAAGGAAGGAACAACAATGGGCGCATCTTATGCCCCTGCTTATGCTATATTATTTATGAATATTTTTCAGAATAGATACATGTATAATATGGATTTTTATGTTAATCGAGTTATTTTTTACAAAAGATTTATTGATGATTTGTTTTTTGTTTGTGAGGGAAATCCAATGGAATTTGACAGTTTTTTTTTCAAAATTTGAATGAGAATCCATTGAGCCTGGAGTTTATTTCTGAGGTCTGCAAGGATAGCATGCATTTTTTAGATGTGGAATTTTTTGTGGTACAGAATATAATCCATTTTAAGCCATTTATGAAGAAGACAGCTGCCAACAACTTCCTATCAGCAGAGAGCATGCATCCACCCCATCCTTTGACTTCCCTTTCATATGGTGAATTTAGACGTATCTATAACAACACTTTTGACTATTCCTGAAGAGTTCATGAAAGTCAGACAAAAATTATTTAATAGGGCATATTCAATGACATGTTTAGATAGAGTAGAAGACAGGGTGTTGGGAACAGGGGATAGCAGGGTCACAGGCAATAAGAACACGTGGGAGATTGCAAGAAAGGTGATGAAGAGAACAGATTGTTTTTTGTTTCGAGATGTTTTCTCCTTTGTCTGTGAAACTTAAAAGTTTGGTGGAAAGATTTTGGCCTTTTGTTTATGAGGATGATAGTATTGGGCATCTGTCCCCAAAAATAGTTACGCTCTCTTATAATAGGTTACTTAATTTAAAATAACTACTAAATTTGAAGAAATCCCCAATATTAAGGGGTATTAAGGGGAGTTATATGTGTGGCAGATGTAGGGTATGTTGCAGGTTAAAAAACTTGGATGGAAGTAAGATGAATGGTGTTAAGTACATGGCAAGGAATCATTTTACCTGTAGATTATGTGGGGTGGTATATATTCTGGGGTGTGGATGTACGCCAACCAGATGGTATGTGGGACAAACTAGAAGGATGGTCAAAAGTAGAATATTAGAACATCTGGGTGACATTAGAAACAACAGATTGTACAGTCCTGTAGCTTACCACTTTCACATGGGTCATGGGGGTTCAGCAGCCAGATTATTTTTTGGTATTTTAGTCAAACTGCTGCACACATAAGGGGAGAATTTCTCTCATACATTAAATAATTTGGAAGCCAAATTTATTATTAATTTTAATACATTGTAATGTGTAAAAGTTATTCAATGCATTTTATACAAGGGCAATTTCATCTTTGGGTACATATTTATATTGAAGTTAAGATTTATTGCATATACAGTTATTAAAATGTATTCTAGTACATAGAGTTTAACTCCTGGTGATCCTGCATTCCCAATTCATTGTATTTAATATAGGGCAGGTTTTATATGCATATTTTATATAGGTACACAGTCACTTTTAGATGGGTTTTTGTTACCTGAATGTAATTGTTTAATTGGTATTAATGGGTTGTTAATCACACTAAAGTGATTTTGAAAATGTATTTAAAGCAAGATGTTGATGCTGAAACTGTATTCCCGTTTGAAGGCATACTGGCCGCGGTACCAGCAAGCATCAAATAAATACTGGTTGCAATCTATGGTGAATCGTGATTCTGTTTTAGTGTTCTGGGTCTGCTTTTTCCATTCAGTTGATATTCAGTATTTTTTTGTTCTAATGTAGTTCATCACCAGTATGAACAGCAATGGGCTCAGAGCTGAATCCTGATACACAACCACTCCCACTGGGACCCCTTTGTGAATCTAAACACTGTACATACTTGAGTCATTGGGTCTTTGTACATAACCTGCACCAATTCTACCAGTATTTCTGCGATTTTGAACTATCACAAGACTGCCCAAATCAGCTTTCTTGGGACCTCATCATATGCTTTCGCCAAGCTTAGGAATGCTCAGCTGGGCTCTTTCCTCATCTCTAGCTTCTTCTCAACCATCTGCCTCACTGCAAACATTGGGTCAGTTGTGCTGCATCCTGAACTGAATCTGAACTGCTCATCTCCTGTCTTACTTTCTACTACTTTTCGCAACCATTTATCAAGCACCCTCTCCAGGGCTTGCATGCATTGCAACAGGAGTTTGATACCTCTGTACTGTCTGTCCACAGTTGTGAATGGCCCCTTTGTTCATGTATACTAGCACCAGTATACTTATGCTCTGGTCATCTGGGATACACCTTTCTCTCTATATTGCTATGAGTACCATCAGGAGCCATGTTTTCACCTAGCGAATTCAGCATCTTGATCATATCTGCTGTGACCTAATCTGAGCCTGCTGCTTTCTCTGACTTAATTTTCCTTAGTGCTCTTCTTACTTCTTCTAGTGTGGGCTCCAATGCAGCTTCTGAAGGGTTTTCTTTATTCACAAGCTGCTGGAAATATTTCTTCCATCTGCCTTTGATGTCCTGTAGACTGGTGGGCGGGTTGTTCCTGACATCCCTTATGAAGGGTATCTGACTATCGTCGTTATCTTTTTGTCTTTGCATTTAACCTGATATTGTTTCTTTGGACCATCTACTAAGTCGGTTTCTAGAAGCTGGTAGAGTGCTTCTGAGATCTTTTCTTTGCTGTTGCAACTACAGCAAAGTCCATTATCCCACTAGCCCACTCAGCTCTTTTAACCTCTTTTTTAGTAAACCATATTCCTTCCTAGCTTGATCTGCCTTTTCTACCTCCCACTTTTTCCTGCACACCTTCTTTCTTCTGATAACTTGCTGGACATCTATATCCCACCACCAGGATTCCACCACCAGCTTTCCTTAAGTATCTTGCTTCCATATCTGGCTCGGTGAATATCTGTTCTATAGTCCTCAGACATCCTGTTTTGAGGCGCTGCCATTCTTCTTCTACTCCACGTATTTCCTCTTCTTTTTGAGGTACTAGAGCCATGAGTAAATCCTTGGACTCCTGTGCTTTCTCTTACGTCAACTTCCAGGTCTAGTGTCTGTTGACTTTAGAGTCTTCTCTGACCACTGATTGCAGCTGATTGTGGCTACTCATGGTTTATGCTGTAGACCAACTGTTTCAATGGGGATGACCTTACAATACCCATTCTTTACTAGGAGGCAGTCTGCCTGAGTTGCATGTTGGCAACTTTTGCATGTAATCTTCTAACTGTCTTTCTTTCTAAACCATACCTCTCAGCAGTCCAGATTTTCACAGAGTGTTCAGATTTTTGCCTCATATTGTTGGTCCATTTTTCATAAAATTGTGTTTTTCTAGCAAACTGTTGGCAAATCATTGAAGGTTTAAGTCAGAAAATAATGACAGACATTTGAGTTTCAGAGTTCATACCCTTCAGAAAATTCATGTTAATGCCAACCCTTTATTTTATCTACTTTCTAAGTTTGTAAGAGAAATATTTAACATTGTTCCTATTTTTGGGCCTTTGTCCCACCATTATTTATGGCTTTGTCCAGATTTCTTGATTTGAGAGGTTGAGAGGTATGTTCTGAATCACGTGTTTGCTACTATCAAGACATTTCCCAGACAGAAGTCTAGAATGGCCTTTCTTTCTTTATTCATGCTGCCCCAGACATGTGGACCCAGGCACTCCTTATATTACATTCTGTCTGTCCCAATATGTGCATTCAGGTCACTCATTATCAGCTCCAGTTCCTGTTGTCCTACAACTGCTGTCTTAATGCACTATTTTCTTCACTATCACAACCCTGCTGTGGGGTATATGCTGAGATTATGAATAGTGCTCTATCACTGGAGTCTGATGACATTCTTCACTGTTTTCCGAAACCTCTCCTCAGCACAATTTGCACCCCATTTCTAGCCTGACCTCCTCCTTAGAAGTGGACATTGAATTCCAAGCCAAGTGACTTTGCTGCCCTACCCTTCCATCTTGTCTCCAGTATAAATAGGATGTCCTGCCTCCTCCTTGCCATCATGTCATCCACTTCCAGCTACATCCTGTCAGTGAACCTACACTGAGTGTAACAATCCTTACATTATGTTTGGTGGGTTTTACGTCCAGCTTTAACTCAACAGAGCTATCCCAGGTAAGCCAAGCTGAGCAACTGGCTGGGCTTTATGGTGGGCATACTCTGGCCAAAAGAAGCACATACACCCCCCCTCACCATTAGCATTGGTCCCTGGCATAGATCAGAGTAGCCAATAGCTATCCATACCCATTTTGACAACATTATTCAACATGACCAAATCATCTAGAGACAATTATTTTACACCATTGAGTGGCTAGCACTGACATGGCATGCAGCCTGTGATCTGTGTTGTCCTATCTTGAGGATTTTGTGCACCACAATTAATAGCCAAAGTGATTGGTATATACAACTCTTACTCTTTATAGGCACCATCTAGGGTCTGTGCTACTGCTCACAACTCCATTTTTGGATGAGTTTTTGGAAGGTGGGAAGATTCCCACAAAGACGCAGGGAAAACATGTAAACTCCATACAGGCAGTTGGTCAGAGGTCAGGATCAAATCTTGTACTTTGTACTTGGGTGGTGAGGACCTTAACCTTTATGATTGTGAATACTGCTTATGTTTCATACCTTGTAATTATCCCGAGTAAAATGCATGCTTGTAATCCTGCAACCTTGCAATTATGATTTGAGGCAGGGGATGGGGAATAGGAAGTCTCTTTTTTAATTTCTCCACATCTTTTGGGTTCCTACTACCATGACGGGAATGGACCCCATTACTAAGTCAAAGTACAATCAAAGTTCATGAAATTAGTATTGTTTCAGTCTTTGATGTAAGCCAAAAGTGCTCTTCGCAGCACATACATTGTGCCCAGTAATGACTCCTTCTGCAGTTTGTATGGGGTCACATGTATTGGTAACATATCTAAATACAGGTGTAGAGTCTTTTTTATAAGACCCGTTGCTCCTACTAGTATTGGAACTGTCTTGGGTATCTTTCTTACAGGTATGTCTCATTTCTGCCTGCAGATCCTGATATTTTATGACTTTGTGTCTCTGTAGGCAAGACACTGTAGTCACTGTGTGTGTTGATTTCAATGATCAATGCTACTTTTGTCTTCTTTTCATGGACCACTATGTATGGTTTTATAGCATCTATCTTTTGAACTGTTGGTAATGGGTGATCCCATGTAATGTAAAGTTCATCATTTTCTATGATGCTTTGTGGCTTATGTTTCCAGTGTTTTTCTGCCACTTCAGTGCCATAATGTTTGCACAATTCCCAGTGGAACAGTTTTACCACATTATTATGCCTTTCGGTATACAGCCCTTCTGCCATTAGTATGTCACAACCAGCAGCAAGGTGTGCGACTGTTTCCAATTCGGTTTTACAAAACCAAAATGTGTCTGTTTCTCCCATAGGTTCAATGGCCTTTGTAAATTAGCATATACATACCCAATATCTTAGGTCACCAATATTAACCTTTCATCTCTTGGTTTGAATTCACCTGTCCTTAACCATTCCTGTGTTTATTCTTTATTAACATGAGGTTCTTTCAGATGTTTTCTATACTTGCAACTATATGCATTTTCCACATTTATTGCCTTCTCATCTGGTCCTTCAATTCTTATTCTTTCTTTTGTTTGTTGGCACATTAAGTTGCTGCTTGATTTTTATCTGTTTCTGGTTTGATTTCCATACCTGCTTGATGTTGATATGCTTCTGCCAGATTATGCAGAGAAGTCATCTTAGATTTATTCTCCTCATGTTTCAAAACTTACACTATGTTTGGGTCTTGTGAGGTCAGCAGATTTTTGTGGAGTTCCACAATTGCCGATCTATGCAGGTAATCCATTTCAAGGAAACCCATCTGGCCTTTGGAATGGGAACTATATAATCTTTGTATGCACTGATTTTTATAAATCATTTGGTGAGCATGAAGCATCCTTCTTGTTTTCTTATCTAATCTATCCAACATGTTTTGGGGCCTGTCAGTCACTCCAAAAACTGTAAGTTAGGACAGGAAGAGCAAATTGGTTTATAGCTTGGATTTTGCTCTTAGATGCCAATGCTGTTTTCAGGATTAATTTAAGTTTTCTAAATTATTCCTTACTAAGTTTTATTTGCATTTGTTCATGTGTTATTGTTATCCTTCATCAATTCCCAAATCTTTAAACACTCCCTTTTACTCAAGTTCTTTTATATCACATTTTTGTCCCAAACTGATGTTTTCCTGATGCTGCAATTTTCCTGCTTTAAAGGTTGCTTTTGCACATTTATCAAGACCAAATGACATTCAGATATCATCTGAAAAAGTTTTGCCAACTTGCAGTTGTACTTTCAGTTCCTCATCTGATGAGCTATACAGTTTTAAATCATCAACAAAGAGAAGATGAGAAGTCTGTACACGTTGTTGTTTTCTAGGAGCCAAATTATAGCCATTGCCTAATCAGTTAAGTAGATAGATTAATGGGTTTAGGGCAAGGCAGATTAGCAGTGGAGACAGAGAGTCTCCCTGGAATCCCCCCCTTTGAATTTTTTCCCCGAGATAATAATTTATCCTTTATCATGGATTAATTGCAAAGTGGTCTGTCACTGTTTCATGGTCACTGTAATGTAGTTGATCAGTGTAGGCTGTATTTTATCCATTTATTAAACACTCTTTTATCCATGAATGTGAGCTACTATCAAATGCCTTTTTGTAGTCAATCCTTGTCATACTTAAGATTCTTCCCCTTTTTACATTTCTCCACTATGAGATTATTTAACAAGAAATGATCCTTTGTTCCATATGACGTTCTTTTATTGCCGTTTTGTTCTACTGCCATAATTGAGTTTTCTTCTAAATAACTATAAACTCTGTTGGTATCAATTCCAGTGCATAGCTTATACATTGTTGAAAGGCAAGTTATTGGTACATAATTTTAGGGTAGCATGCAGGTTCACTCTTAAGTAGTAGCTATTGTTTTTCCTGTTGTTAGCTAGGTTGGTGTCTGTTTAGGGTGCGCATATAGATAGTTCTTACTCATGGCTAAATCTTCGTGCAAAGATGTTAATACTTTTAACTAAAAGTTAGGTACTGCATCTGGGCCTGCAGTTTTACAATAAGAGGCTTTTCTTAACTTTTTTCTTAACTAACAAGAAATGATCCTTTGTTCCATATGACTTTCTTTCATTGCCCTTTTGTTCTACTGCCATAATTGAGTTTTCTTCTAAATGACTATAAACTCTATTGGCATCAATTCCAGTGCATAGTTTATACGTCGTTGAAAGGCAAGTTATTGGTACATAATTTTAGGGTAGCGTGCAGGTTCACTCTTAAGTAGTAGCTATTGGTTTTCCTGTTGTTAGCCAGGTTGGTGTCTGTCTGGGGTGTGCATATAGATAGTTCTTACTCATGGCTAAATCTCTATGCAAAGATGTTAATACTTTTAACCAAAAGTTAGGTACTGCATCTGGGCCTGGGGTTTTACAATAAGAGGCTTTTCTTAATTTTGTTTCAATCTCTCTGGCTGTTACTTCATCCCATTTCATATTGTGTACCTTTAAACTTCTTATTCTTTCTTTTACTTTTTCTATCCAATTAGCATCTTTGTTATGTTCTACAGGATCTTCATAGATACTTCTCCAAAATGTATCTGTTTCTTCTTTTTTTGGTGGTCTTTCAATTCCTTTTACCTTGTTTCCAATTCTGTATAAGACTTTTTTGGGTCATCAATAAATTGCTTATTTTGTACTTTTCCTTTATATTTATCTGTGTTATCTTCTAAATTTTTCTGCCTGTGCTGAGATTTTAGTTTGTTATTTGCGATAGTCCATGATAAATCCTGGTCTGTTCTAATAATGCACATTGCTTTTATCACATCTATCTTTCTAAGTATTTTTGTTGATCTGTTCCCTCTTCTATATATTTCTAACAGTAACACTTCTTGACTTAACTGCTTTATAGTTTTCTCTATTCGATACTTCTATGATGGTATTCAATTTCTCCCCTTACTTTCCCTCACTATACTGTGTTCTTGTGTTAAAATTTAATCAGTTATTAATTTAGTTGCACAGTAATATATCCTGTTTACTTCTGTTATATTGCATGGATCTCTATGGACAGTCCTAATTACTGTGTTAATTTCTTTTATCAAACTTCTAACTTTTTGGGTTTTATTGACCCTTTTGCAGTCTATTTCTTTCATTGATCTTAATATGTCTATCTATGTCTATTAAATCAAGCAACTGTTCTCTTAGCTCATTTTCTTCTAAACTGAGGGCAAATTTTTAGTTTTCCATTTCCTGCAGGCATTCTATAGAAAGTTCTATAGCATCTTCTTGTGGCACATTCTCTTCAATTTTATACTGTGCCATTCGTTGCTCTGTCATGTGAGAACACACTGGCCTATCACTCCTCAACATTGACTGCATCAGTTTCCGCAGTTTCCTTGCTGTCCAGCTTCAAGTGAATGTTTAAAGTGGTTTCCTGTGGAAGGCTCCAAAATATCTTCATATGGCACCTGACCAATTGCTTGTCATTCCACAGGTTTCTCCTTAATTTGGATATCCATTGCTCTATCCTGTTGTGGTACTTTCTGAATTAGATTTTCTACACTGAATCCTTCACTTTGCAAGTACTGCATAATGTCAGTTTCTATTTCTTTAACTTCTCCATTACTAATTTCCTTTTCTACTTTTCCTCTTTGTTTTCTTATTTTTTTATTGTAAAGTTTTCCGTGTCCAGATTCCTTTGCCTGTATTACTCTTCAAATATCTTTGGTGCTGCTCTTTTTGTATTAGTTAGTTTTGCTTTCTCCTTTGCATAAATATTACACTGTATAAAATCTCTTTTTCTTTCCCATGCCCATATTTCTTCTTCATATGTCTCCTGATCTTCCTGCTTCTCCTTACTTTGGGGACTCACTCCATCATGTTGTGATGTAATCTGTGTTAGACCTTCTGCAACTAATTCTTCACTTTGCAGGCACTCCATAACTTCATCTTCTATTTTTTTTAACTTCTACTTTACTAATCTTCTTTTCTACATTCCCTCTTTCTGATATTATTTTTTTATTGTGAAATTTTCCATATCTGGATGCTTTGCCTGTATTTCTCTTCAAGTAACTTTGGGCTGCCTTCATTATATTGATTAATTTGGCATTCTTCTTTGCATAAATATTGCACCGTATCAAATCTCTCTTTCTTTCCCATGTCCATATTTCTTTTTCATACTTTTCAAAAATCTCTAGGTTTCGTCATTTATATTTTCACACTTCCCCAGATGCTTCACTTTCCAAACAGATCAAAGTTTCTTAATCTATAAACTGTTTTTCGCAAATCTTTTGTATTAATGAATACAATTTTTTATTTGAAACTTCTGACAGTTTTTCTTGTGGAAGTATTTTTCTTTCCTCTAATTTCTATCTTAATCATTTTGCATATCTTGTGTCTGGAAATTCTGGGCTTTTTGCATACTAGTCACAATACATACTTTCTTTCTTATCCTCAATAGTCCATTTTATCATCTTTATGGCTCTTCTTTGGCCTATCAGTTTTTGTGATTTTTGTGGACTACTATTTCTTTCCACAACAGGGGGGCTATCCTCCTCCTGGGCCTGGCTTGACCCCATTGTAGGAATGTTTCTGTATTTTGAGGATTCTACACTGTCATCTTTTCCATTGCTGGCACCAGTGTGCCTACTAGGATTGGGCATTTTTTATCTTGGGTCTTGTGCACCCAGCTATCTTTTTAAATGTTTAACCTACTTCTGTCCATGATATATGCTATATAAATACAGTCTATGTCTCAGTATCATCTTGTTGAGATATTGTGAAAAAACAGGGTCCACCTCATGAAGGTACTCACCAAGACTTGAGGATGAATTCAATTTCAGCAATAATACTCTCCTTTGCTTGCTGAATTATCACCTCTCCATTCAGAACCCAAGTAAGGAAAGGGTGAATGAACTTAAGGAAATATGCCCATCACTGTTCTGCTTCCATATCTGCCTCTGAATATCTTACATAACCTTATCAATGTCCCGATAATCATCTCTCTCACTCTCTTTAAGAATATATATGCTGCTGCCACTTTACTGCAGTCAATGC